>NC_041384.1:726431431-726485983 GCF_002162155.2 Triticum dicoccoides
CCCCTTGTGGCCGGCCAGCCTCCCCCCTTTGGTCCTTTATATACTGAGGTAGAGGCACCCTAGAACACACAAGTTGATCCACGTGATCTATTCCTTAGCCGTGTGCGGTGCCCCCAGCCACCATATTCCTCGATAATACTGTAGCGGAGTTTAGGCGAAGCCCTGCTGCTGTAGTACATCAAGATCGTCACCACGCCATCATGCTGACGGAACTCTTCCCCGACACTTTTCAGGATCGGAGTCCGGGGATTGTCATCGAGCTGAACGTGTGCTCGAACTCAGAGGTGCCGTAGTTTCGGTGCTTGATCGGTCGGATCGGGAAGACGTACGACTACTTCCTCTATGTTGCGTCAACGCTTCCGCAGTCGGTCTGCATGGGTACGTAGACAACACTCTCCCCTCTCGTTGCTATGCATTACATGATCTTGCGTGTGCGTAGGAATTTTTTTGAAATTACTACGAAACCCATCAATATCAACATTTAGCTAACAGAAGAAGAAGTCACGGAGTCTGTCAAAAAGATATTGAATGAATCAGAAGTTGTCTGTCGCCAAACCGGATTAAACCCCTTTTATACGAAAACAAACCGCCTGCTGTAAGTATTGTCTTCCGCTTTACACTTGATATCTTTGTACTGTAAAAGCTTTGGATATCCTCTGCCCCTCTTTAAACAGGGTGATGATCCGTTCTGGAAAAGGAAGCCTCAGGAGAAAGCGGCAAAGCCTTCCCGTCCTAAAACAAAAGCCGTCAAGAAAACCTCAAAACGGAAGGCAACTGAATGCATCAGTATGGAACTGGATGACGACCCGGATGAACCGGAAGCTGAGGTAGAACTTGATTCACTTGGTTCACTTTTCATGCATCTCATTGACAATGATACTTATCAGGAGGACGTTGAGGGCAGCCAAGCCGATGCTGCAGAGGTAATTATCCTTCCCTCCGGTTCAGACTCCCTGCCAACACAAAAAATCCGTCAAGCTGTCCGGAAAGTAAGCTTTTCACATCCTCTTGCTCACTTGGATCCAAAATTTATTTTGAAGAAGCAGCAGCACGAGGCTCGCCGCACAACCCGGCACAGCGGCCAAAAGGTCACTTCTACCGGTTTACCAGACACCCCGGTTCGAAAACGCCGATATGAGGTTTCACCCACTTCTGACACTTCTTATCCCAAGGCAGGCTATTTCCGACAACCTCTTAATCCGTCCGATTCGAATTATCAGGTGACACCCCCTTCATCTTTTGGTGAGTCAACCGCAACACAACTCCCTCCTCTCATAACCGTGGCTAGGTAAGTATTTCAATCCAATCCTTTGATGTTTCACACTCTTTATGCTAAATTAACCTTTGTACATTGTTCTGTTTAGAGCCAAAGCCAGACCCAGTAGGAAGGCTCGGGTGAATAATCCGCCCGAAGACCAGGTGGTTATTGAACCGGAGCAAACTGCTGAACCGGAGGGTCCAAACCCTGAAGCTACCTTTGATGAACCACCCCCTCCAGATCACAATACTGATGAACAAGCAGAAGTTGATACTGCTATGCCTGATGATGAGTCGTCAAATCCAATCCGGACTAGTGACAGATCCTCTAGTCCGATGAGAGCTACTGACACTCCATCAACTCCAGAAAAGGCTGCTGGAGACAAAGTAGACGATGTTATCATTATTGGTACTAGTCACACCTCTCCTGGCCATCATGTAATTTTGGCCAAACATAGTGCCAAGGAAGAGCGTGCTGCCATGGAAAAAGGCAAATGGAGCACTGATTTGTCAAGCTACGCCATCTCAGCGCTCAAGAACTCCACTCTGGTTTTCTAAATCGTCTGCACTCAAACCGTGATTATGAAGCCGGTTTGGTGAACTTGATGAAGGAACGCTATGATGTATTTTCATCACTTTTCCTTTCTTAAATCCAAAGTACAAGCATCATCCCAAGTAGCCCCCAAGGGCCGGTTTATGATGGCAATCATAAACCAGGACTTTGTAATATCTTAATCCTTGCATTCTGATCCTCCATATGTCAATTGATCTTTGGAAATAAACCGGTACTTTATCATTGGATGCCTGTAGTTTTCATCGGTGTAGCCCCCAAGGGCCGGTTTAGCTTTGCAAGGTAAACCGGGTCTTGAATCAATGCGTCAACTTTGAACAAATGTACATTAGCCCCCAAGTGTTAAGGATAATGCTTGCATTGTACTTGAGACTTGTGAAAATATGTTGATGACAGAGCAAATAGGCATTAGGCCCCAAGTACAAAGTGCATAACTTGTTATACGCTTGGTACTTCATTACCTGTTTTGATGATATATCTCACCTTTGTAGGCTGAGCTGAGTAAAAAGGATGCTCATACCATGGATCTTCAAGAGAATGTTAAATCTCACCAAGCAGAGGATTCCAAAGCCAAAGAAGAGCTGACCAATGCCCTAGCAGCTATCGAAAAACTGAAAGAAGCCTTTAACAAAGAGCGTGCAGACTGGGAAACAGAAAAGGCCGGTTTAACAAAGAAAGCTGAGGACGCGGAGGCAGCCGTGAAGCCGGTGGTTGAAGAACTGACCGGTTTAAAGCGACAGATTAACGCCATGACTGCTGCTGTCTTTGGTAAGTATCTGCACATGAAGTTTGTCCAATCCACAATATCTTATCAAAAGCCGGTTTACTGATGCTTTTATCATGACAGGGACCTGCATTACTCATCTGGGCTCTGATATGCGGATGAAGCTTAAAGTGGCCTATACTTTGATTGAACAACTGTATTCTGGATCCCAGCGAGCCATTTGCACGGCAGCTTATAACAAGCCTCCGCCAACGCTGATCAAAGAGACCATCGAAAAGTTGGCTATGCTACCTGCCTGGTTGGTGGAACTGAAGCGATCAACCGCAAAGTTAGGTGCGCTGACCGTGCTAATCCGGGCTAAAGCGTGGATTCCAGATCTTGAACCAGAAGACATCGGCCAAGGGTACCCCAGCGTGAAGAAAGATGGCACTAACTTCAACAACGATGATCTTCGAAGGCTGACAAAGGAGATGCGGCCTATAGCAAGCAAATTGGAGGATGACATAGATCTATCTCATTTTCAACCGGTTTACGATGCTGAAGGGAAAAGACAACCCGCGCCGATTCATAATGTAGAAGATCTTCTGCCGCCAATCCGTAAGCATACTTACACTCCTGACATCGACCCTTCCACCCTTATTCATGAAGAAGCCGTTTTTCAAGCCTTAACTGGAATCGATTGGTCAACGATTGATTTCCAGCAACTGGGTAGAGATGAAGAGAATGTGACCGCTCAAGATGACCCTCAATCGTCAAGCTGCCCAGATGAAGACTCATAAACCGGAGGCCGGTTTATCGATTGCAGTCTGCCATTCTTGAAAACAATTATTCACTTTGGGCTGTTTGAAGCGCCTTGTAATAGGATAACGTGAACAACTTATCTGCCATGACATCAAGCATGTTTGTTTTGCTTGTTTATTGTAAAACTTGCCATGCCCTTGGGAGTTATGATATGCATAGTCCATTATGGTTTTTGCTTCTGCATATAAAAACTTTGAAAGTGTCCGAGTGGTTTACCACTGGACGGGTCATAATGCCCAAAAATATATACATAACTTGGATGGATAACCAAGATTGTAATAACCAAATATAAAATAGATGATACCTGTGATATACCTCGTTGGCTGACCAACTGTATGCATAGTAAGGGTGAAAAACACCAATCTGGAGTGTTGATGACTCCTTGCACTCTTGCCGGTTCAAAAACCATACTGGGCTATAATAGCCATCGATTTGTTCGTATAATGCTGTTGACATCTAATCAAAACCAGATCGGAGCAACTTACTGCCGGTTTAAAACTGATCATGTACTCACAACTAAGCGTTGAAAGCCACGCCGGGTTGTAAAAACACCGGTTTATCAGAAAATATTCATAAATCCCTGATAAAAAGATTTAAAACAACAAACACAAAAGATATATGCAAGGCTTTTCATGGGCTGCCAGGCCCTAAATCGAGGCTTTTCATGGGCTGCTAGGCCGCTGAGTTAAACCATTTTGCAAAGCCTTTTTAAGATGGACCTCAATCTTTAACCAATCACCGTTTTAACTTTGACAAGTTCGGGGTCTATGAGATTGACTTGTCAAACGTTCGATGGGTCATACCAGGTTTACCTGGACGGAGTGGCTTACTTAAAAAAGGCAGAATAACCCGGGTTTTTAGGTGTATACACCTGGCTTCCAAGCCTGGCTTGATAGCCTATTACAAGGGTACAAACTCGTTGTTCTTTGAGAAGCAAGGAGCCCCCAAATAATATTTGAGCTATGCTCAGTGGTTACCTATGTTTGAGTTGTGCCTGATGCAATAGACTCTCTTTAGTTCCACATAATTTCCTTTTGGCTTCAAGTCTATCAAGAGGTGCAGCTATGGCATGAATACAACCAAGCCCCCTAGTGATTTCCCTTTTTGGTTTTAAACCGATCAAGAGGTGTAGCTATGGTTCAGATACGACCAAACCCCCTAGTGATTTCCTTCATATCTGTGTGTCTTTATAGGCCGGGTTAATAGAACTCCTCTTTGTAAGTAGAAGCCCCCATGGAAACACACATGATGTAAAAAAGAACAGAGACCCCGCTTTAACTGAGGCTCCGGTTTATTATATAATGTATACATTGTCATAAGTATGTACATAAGAAGAGCCTATGGCTCAAGTGTAGTAAGGCCGGAGAAGAGCTATATTCCACGGCCGCTTGGTCTCCTCCTCCGATTTACGTGAGTCTTTGTGCTCTCGAACATCGATAAGGTAGTATGACCCGTTGTGCAGGTTTTTGCTGACCACAAAAGGTCCTTCCCAAGGTGGGGATAATTTGTGCATATCAGTTTGATCCTGGATGAGCCGGAGCACCAGGTCACCCTCTTGAAAAGTTCTGGTTCTAACCCGGCGGCTATGATAACGCCGGAGATCTTGTTGATAAATCGCCGAACGTGCCGCTGCGAGATCACGCTCCTCATCTAACAAGTCCAGTGAGTCCTGACATGCCTTCTCATTGTCAGCTTCAACGTAAGCCGCCACACGGGGCGAGTCATGACGGATGTCACTAGGAAGAACCGCCTCTACTCCATAAACCATGAAAAAAGGTGTGTAACCCGTCGATCTGTTTGCTGTGGTGTTGATACTCCATAACACAGAAGGTAACTCCTCCACCCAACAACCCAGTGTCCGCTTTAAAGGAACCATGAGCCAGGGTTTGATACCTCTCAAAATTTCTTGATTTGCCCTCTCTGCTTGACCATTAGACTAGGGGTGATCCACTGACGCTACATCAAGCCGGATGTGCTCACATTGACAAAATTCCTCCATCTCACCCTTAGATAGATTAGTACCATTATCAGTGATAATGCTGTGTGGAAAACCAAACCGGAAGATCACCTTCTTGATGAATTGAACCGCCGTGGCTGCATCACACTTACTGACTGGCTCTGCCTCTACCCACTTGGTAAACTTGTCAACCCCTACCAACAGGTGGGTATTTTTGTCCTTGGATCTCTTAAAGGGTCCAACCATATCGAGCCCCCAAGTTGCAAATGGCCAAGTGATTGGAATCATTCTCAACTCCTGGGCCGGGACATGGGCACGACGTGCAAACTTCTGACAACCGTCACACCTTTTTACTAAATCATCTACATCCGCATGAGCCATCAACCAATAGAAGCCGTGACGAAAAGCCTTAGCCACCAAGGATTTTGAACCGGCGTGGTGACCACAATCTCCTTCGTGGATTTCTCGCAAAATCTCACAACCCTCTTGAGGAGACACACAATGTTGAATTGCTCTTGTGACGCTGTAACGATGTAACTCCCCATTGATAATGGTCATTGACTTGGATCGCCGAATTATCTGCCGGGCCAAGGTTTCGTCCTCCGGCAACTCGCCCCGGTTCATGTAAGCCAAGTACGAGACTGTCCAATCCGATATATCATGCAAAGCTGCCACCAATTGGGCCTCCAGGTCAGGAATAGCCAACTCCTCCTCTGTGCATATATTGACCGACGGATTATGCAGTACGTCAAGGAAGACATTAGGTGGCACCAGTTTACATTGAGAGCCTAGACGACTTAAAGCATCCGCCGCTTCATTCTTTCGCCGGTCTATATGGTCAACTTGATAGCCCTTGAAATGACCAGCCACTATGTCCACCTCTCGTCGATATGCAGCCATGAGTGGGTCCTTAGAATCCCAAGTGCCAGATACCTGTTGAGCCACCAGGTCCGAGTCACCGAAGCACTTAACCCGGCTTAAGTTCATCTCCTTAGCCATCCGAAGACCATGGAGTAAGGCCTCGTACTCAGCTGCATTGTTAGTGTAAGGGAACATTAAGCGAAGAACATAACAAAATTATCACCTCGTGGGGAAGTTAATATGACTCCAGCCCCCGAGCCCTCCAATTGCCTGGACCCATCAAAGTGAATAGTCCAATAAGTATTGTCTGGTTTTTCCTCTGGTGCCTGCAACTCTGTCCAATCGTTGATGAAGTCCACAAGTGCCTGAGATTTAATCGCTGTGCGAGGTGTATACTTGAGCCCGTTTGGTCCAAGCTCAATAGCCCACTTGGCAATCCGGCCAGTCGCCTCTCTATTTTGGATGATATCTCCCGAAGGGGCTGAACTAACCACTATGATAGGATGACCCTGAAAATAGTGCTTGAGCTTCCGGCTTGCCATAAAAACTTCATACACCAGCTTCTGCCAATGCGGATACCTCTGCTTTGATTCGATAAGCACCTCACTGATATAATAAACCGGCCGTTGAACCGGATACTCCTTTCTAGCCTCCTTGTGCTCCACAACAATAGCCACACTGACAGCCCAGGCATTAGCAGCCACATATAGCAGTAAAGGCTCTTTGTCAACCGGAGCCGCAAGGACAGGCGGTTCAACTAACTGTCTCTTCAAATCTTCAAACGCTTTATCAGTCGCGTCACTCTAGACAAAATCATCTGTTTTCTTTAACATCTGGTATAAAGGGATAGCTTTCTTCCCAAGACGACTGATAAACCGGCCGGCCTGCTAAACGTTGAACGTTGTTGATACACGCCGGTATAGCCAGGGATGTGATAGCTGAATTTTTTCCGGATTAGCCTCAATGCCCTATTAGACACCAGAAAACCCAAGAGCTTGCCTGCCGGAACACCAAAAACACATTTGTCCGGATTAAACATCATCTTATAGACCTGGAGGTGGTCAAAGGTTTCTCTCAAGTCATCTATCAATGTTTCATCCTTCCTGGACTTTATCACAATATCATGCACATATGCGTGAACATTGTGCCCAATCTGCTTATGAAGACAATTCTGAACACAGCATTGATAAGTCGCCTGGGCACTCTTGAGCCCAAAGGGCATGGAAACATAGCAGAAGGCTCCAAAGGTAGTTATAAAAGTTGTCTTCTCCTGGTTCTTAACTGGCATTTTGATCTGATGATAACCAGAGTAAGCATCCAAAAAACACAAATGGTCACAACCCGCCGTAGCATCAATAATTTGATCAATACGGGGGAGGGCAAAGGGATCTGCTGGACAAGCTTTGGTCAAATCTGTGTAGTCCACGCACATACGCCAAGTGCCGTTTTTCTTAAGAACCAACACCGGATTAGCTAACCACTCAGGGTGAAAAACCTCCACAATAAACCCTGCAGCCAACAGCCGAGCTACCTCCTCACCAATAGCCTTACACCTTTCTTTGTTAAAGAAGCGGAGAAACTGCCTGACCGGTTTAAACTTAGGATCTATATTAAGTGTGTGCTCAACGAGTTCCCACGGTACACCTGGCATGTCAGAAGGCTTCCATGCAAAGATGACCCGGTTCTCATGGATGAACTCGATGAGCGCGCTTTCCTATTTGGGATCCAGGTTAGCGCTGATGCTGAACTGCTTGGATGAATCGCCAGGAACAAAATCAACCATCTTAGTGTCTGTGGCCGATTTAAACTTCAACACCGGATCATGCTCCGTAGTTGGCCTTTTCAAAGAAGTCATGTCTGCCGGATCAACCTTGTCTTTATAAAAATTTAGCTCTTCTGTGGCACAAACTGACTCAGCGTAAGCCGCATCACCTTCTTCACATTCCAAAGCAATCTTCCTGCTCCCATGTACTATGATGGACCCCTTATGACCTGGCATCTTAAGCTGCAGATAAACATAACATGGCCTTGCCATGAACTTGGCATAAGCCGGTCGTCCAAACAGGGCGTGATATGAACTCTTGATTTTCACCACCTCAAAAGTCAATGTTTCTGACCTTGAGTCATGATCATCTCCAAAAGCCACTTCTAGGGCTATTTTTCCCACCAGATATGCAGACTTACCAGGCACCACACCGTGAAAAAGGTGTTTAACGGTTTAAGATTCTTATCTATCAACCCCATACGACGGAAGGTATCGTAGTAAAGGATATTGATACTACTTCCTCCATCCATAAACACCTTGGTGAACTTATACCCCCCAACTTGAGGTGCCAGCACTAAGGCCAGATGACCCGGATTATCAACCCGGGGTGGGTGATCCTCTCGACTCCATAAAATTGGTTGCTCAGACCAGCGCAAATACTGAGGCACTACCAGTTCAATAGAGTTCACAGCCCTCTTGTGAAGCTTCTAATCACGCTTGCATAGGCTAGTGGTGAAGACATGATACTGCCCACTATTCAACTGCTTCGGATTGCTCTGATAACCCGACTGCTGCTGCTGCTGATTCCCTTGATGGTTATAACCTCCCCGATTGCCCTGGTTCCCTTGATTGCTATGTCCGGTTTGATTGCCTTGAAATCCTGAACCGGAGCTGCTGCCTCCATAACCCGGCCCATGAAAACCACCTCCCGAACCGCCAGGCGGGCCATTGTCGTATTGAAACATATTGGAATTCTTGAACTCTCGCATGATGTAACAATCCTTCCAAAGATGTGAAGCTGGCCTCTCCTTCGATCCATGCTTTGGACAAGGTTGATTTAACAGGCACTCCAGATTGGGGCCTGACCCTCCGCCCCTCTAGGGCTGTTTACCCTTACGACGCTGACCGTTATCCTGAGCATTGGTGTTGGCCACAAAGTCCAAACTATTGTATGCTTTGCGCTTACCGTTGTTCCCATGACCTGCTGGGTTATGCTGATGTCCCTTGGTGTTGCCGTTCTTCTTCCCTATCCCCGGGTTGTCCTCCTCTGAGTCAGGGTCTTTTGGTACTATCTGAATCGGCATATTTAACCAAAGCGGCCATAAGCGTTGACATGTCATTGCAGTGACGTTTGAGCCTTCCTAACTTTAGTTTTAGCGGTAGAAACCGGCAATTGCCCTCCAACGCTAACACTATTGTATCCACGTTGATGCGATCCGACGAATGCAGAATAGCTGAGACCCGCTTCACCCAATGGGTTGTAGACTCCCCATCTTCTTGAACACAAGCGGCCAGGTCCACAATCGACATAGGCTGCTTGCAAGTATCTTCAAAATTCTGGATAAACCAGTGATTTAGCTCAGCCCATGACCCGACCGAGTTAGCCGGTAAGCTTTTTAACCAAGTACGAGTTGTCCCCTCCAACATCATCGTGAAGTATTTAGCACACACTGCTTCATCCACACCCAGCATCTCCATTGCCATCTCATAACTTTCAACCCACGACTCTGGTTGCAAATCGGCGGTGTAATTGGGCACCTTGCGAGGGCCTTTAAAATCCTTGGACAGTCGTACATTATGCAAAGCGGGGGTAAGACACGGCACCCCTAAAGAATTGAAGACCACGCTTGGCTCCACTAAAGCGGTAGGGCGAGCCGGAGTAGGTTGACGAGTTGCATGCAGAGCTGCTAACTCGGTTCCTGACGTGCACGACCATGATCCACCACATCCTGCGCATTAGCACCACCACCTGCCGGGTTATGCCCTCGCGGCGAGTTACGGTGACGTGCACTGCTTGACACGGCCGGTTCATCCTCAACGTGCCTACTATAGTTCCGACTCGGGCGGGGGTGGAGTGAATCCTCTCACGACTATGCGAATAAGCCTGCTGCTGGTTTAAAGCTGTCTGAAGGAGTTCTCTGGCCCATCGTGTCTCAATCGCCACTGGTGATTAGCCGTCCATCGGGAGGGCTTCCAATCGTGAAGTGGCGGCCACGATGTTATCCAACTAGTTGGAGTAATGCCCCGAAGGCATCGGAACGTACTGTGGCACAATGTTGTTCTGACGAGGGGGGTCCATCGTGCGCGGCTGAACCAACACTCCTGTTCCCTGTGCCTTAGTCTGGTTTCCAACCGGCTGGTTACTAGTTCCTTCCCCTGGCATGTTGAAGAGATTTCTTGGCTCATAACCCAGCGGGAGGTGTGACCGTATCTCCTTCTCATGACATCATCTGAGGCACTCTGATCCAGCCTAAGCCGGCAGGCCTGAGCTTCCAACTCAACCCGTTCTGTAGCCATCCTGGCGTTCTCTGCTGCCAGGTCTGCTTTAGCCTGAGTTATCTGATCCTTCACCTTTGCAATCTCCCCATTGTGCTGATCTTGGGCTACAGCGTCCACTTCTGTTGCCATCAATGTTGCCAAAGCGTCGAACAAATCAGACAAAACTTGAGCCGGAGGTGGTGCAGAGCCCCCTGCTCCCGCTGGCGTTGCTGTTGCTGAACCGGAGAGCATTGCCGCAGCGGTAGAAGAGTGTTGCGCTAGTCGTGTACTGGCCATGAAGAAAGCGACCCGGTTTGGCAGATCGAGGGGGTCCGGAATACTGTTGCCATCGGAACCTCCGCTAATCCGGCCGTCCTGCAACTGATACAGTGACTCGGTTTCTCCGGTTGAAGACTCGCAATCATAACAGACAACGGTTTCTCCATCAGATGCCGGTCCATCCTCATATTCCGCTCCATGGATGACACCTACAAAAACATGCCTTGCTGCGGGCTGAACCGGGGAAGGGCTTGCACGCTGAGCCGTCTCGATGATGTCGGTGCAGGTGTCCGGCTCAGGGCCCGGTTCGCCGATCTTGCCGATGAAGACGTGAATCCCACCAAAGGGGACCAGGTACCCGTATTCGATTGAACCGGCCTCGGGACACCATCCTGCGCCGTCGATGTAGAGCTTGCCACGACAGCTTTTCGTCATCCGGCCCACAGCGTATCCCTTGAGTCCTCCAAAGCTGCCCTTCAAGAACTTGAAACCATCGCGTGATAGCCCCACGGTGGGAGCCAACTGTCGTGGGTTTGTGTCGGCGTGGAACGACACCTATGGGATCACAAGAATCCCTACTATGGTTGGTGGGGCACGGGGTCGTGAGAAGAGCGGATCTAACAGGTAGTACACGGTTCATTTATCCAGGTTTGGGCCGCGAGGATGCGTAAAACCCTACTCCTGCTTTACTGGATTGTATATCTGTGTTCTTAAGCTAGCTATGGGGCGTGAGGAGCTCCAAAAAGCCGAATCCTTCTCCTGGTCGCCTCGGGCCTCCTTTTATAGAAAAAGGGGTTGCCACAGTGGCGCACAGGAGGTGGAAAGGGTACAGTGATACGAGGTTATCCCTCACATTACATGACAAGGCGTATTTAATGCGTCTTGCTTAGGTGTCCTTGCTTTATCGGGGACGGGGGAGAAACCTGTCTCATCCATCGCCGCTCCTTCTTGTGTCGACACGCGCCCTGGCCAGCGACGCCTGTGATGCCACGTAGGTAGGCAGGCAGCTGAGGTGGCGCAGTGGTGGGTCTTCACGAAGATCTGCATGCCGCCACGCAGGTGCCTGCCCAGCTGGTTGGGTCGGCAGCTACATGCATGCGGTGGTGGAGGTTTAGTCGGCATGGGCCTGATGGTGGCCCTGCGGGTGTCCTCGGTAAGGGCCTTGCCGGGGCCCCGGCAAGGGTCGCCTGCTGTCATCCCCGGCAAGGCGCTTGCCGGGGGCCTTGTGGTCTTCCTCGGCTGGGATCCCGCCAAGGGTTGTCGTCTCCTTAGTGCGTATCTGATCGTGAATGTCTTCACGAAGATCGGCATGCCGCCACGGGGATGTCTCCCGAATCCTTGCCCTTTGGGGGCAGTGGACTTAAGGGTGATTTTCTCCGTAGGCATGGGACGAGTCGCCGTGGCAAGGGTCTTGCCGGGGCTGCTAGAACTGTCTCCCGGCAAGGATCTTGCCGGGGGAGTCCACTTCGTCCCCTTTGCTCTTCGTGGTCTTGGCCTTGGCGTCGTAGTTCTCTTGAGCTTCGGTCTTACCCTGGCTCACCTCCCTTGCCTTTCTTGTTGTGGTGGTGCCCGTGGCTCAGACTGCCCGTGCACAGTTATAGGGGTACAAAAAGTGTACCCCTCTTTTTGTACACCGACACTTTGTCAAGGCAGATGTCCTCGTGAAAGGACTTAGTCGTCGACCTGGGGCCCCACCGGACTTGGTTCGTCTTTGTTGGCCACCGCGACAAGGCTTCGGATAGTGGCTCTCCATTCGTCAAGTTTCCCCGTGGTGGGAGGAAAGTCGAGAAGCAACTGCGCGCGCGCCAGGGCCTCTGCTGGCGTTGGTGGTAGCGAAACCTGCACGGATCGTGACACGCTTCGACTTCTGACCATGTTAGAAGGAGCTCTATCACGACCCAGCGGTCGCATGCCATTTTCACCAACGCCTCGGCGAGTGGGCAGGTCTTCTACGTCCCGGGAGTGGCGCTCGGGGCTCTTCCCGCGGCAACGCCCGGGATCTTCGGCGTGATTACGCCGTTTGTCGCGCGCTGCCTGGGAGGAGCGCGTTGTTGACGCCGGCGCGGTAGTCTTGGAGGCCCTCGCGTCGCCTTCAGGCAGGGCGGCGATGACCTTGGAAGGCCCCGCTCCACCCGCGAAGGAGTTGGCTCCGCCTTTGGATTTGGCGACGTGTGGCCCGTTACCAGGCGCACAAACATCGCCGCCTCCCAAACTCCGGCTGCTGGGATGGTGTTGGTGTTCGCGAGCAGCGCCCCGGGTCCTCTCTGCAACCGGTCCGCTGCTTGCCCGCGTCGGGATGGGCTGTCCGTCTTCCGACTGGCCAATCGCCACCGTCGTCCTCTTCTTGGGCGCCATGATGATGAAGAAGCGCCGAACTAACTGCTAAGCCGATTCTCACAACTGCTTCCCCTACCTGGCGCGCCAGAGATGTCGGCGTGGAACGACACCTATGGGATCACAAGAATCCCTACTACGGTTGGCGGGGCCCGGGGTCGTGAGAAGAGCGGATCTAACAGGTAGCACACGGTTCGTTTATCCAGGTTCGGGCCGCGAGGATGCGTAAAACCCTACTCCTGCTTTGGTGGATTGTATATCTGTGTTCTTGAGCTAGCTATGGGGCGTGAGGAGCTCCAAAAAGCCGAATCCTTCTCCTGGTCGCCTCGGGCCTCCTTTTATAGAAAAAGGGGTTGCCACAGTGGCACACAGGAGGTGGAAAGGGTACAGTGATGCGAGGTTATCCCTCGCATTACATGACAAGGCGCATTTTATGCGTCTTGCTTAGGTGTCCTTGCTTTATCGGGGACGGGGGAGAAACCTGTCTCGTCCGTCGCTGCTCCTTCTTGTGTTGACACGCGCCCTGGCTAGCGACGCCTGTGATGCCACATAGGTAGGCAGGCAGCTGAGGTAGCGCAGTGGTGGGTCTTCACGAAGATATGCATGCCGACACGCAGGTGCCTGCCCAGCTGGTTGGGTCGGCAGCTGCATGCATGCGGTGGTGGAGGTTTAGTCAGCATGGGCCTGATGGTGGCCCTGCGGGTGTCCTCGGTAAGGGCCTTGCCGGGGCCCCAGTAAGGGTCTTGCCGAGGCGCCTGCTGTCATCCCCAGCAAGGAGCTTGCCGGGGGCCTTGTGGTCTTCCTCGGTTGGGATCCCGCCAAGGGTTGTCGTCTCCTTAGTGCGTATCTGATCGTGAATGTCTTCACGAAGATCTGCATGCCGCCACGGGGATGTCTCCCGAATCCTTGCCCTTTGGGGGCAGTGGACTCAAGGGTGATTTGCTCCGTAAATGCGGAACGAGTTGCCGTGGCAAGGGTCTTGCCGGGGCTGCTAGAACTGTCTCCCGGCAAGGATCTTGCCGGGGGAGTCCGCTTCGTCCCCTTTGCTCTTCGTGGTCTTGGCCTTGGCGTCGTAGTTCTCTTGAGCTTCGGTCTTACCCTAGCTCACCTCCCTTGCCTTGCTTGGTGTGGTGGTGCCCGTGGCTCAGACTGCCCGTGCACAGTTATAGGGGTATAAAAAGTGTACCCCTCTTTTTATACACCGACAGGAGCCCCCGGGCCTTGGCGCAACGCGTTGTTGGGCTAGGCCCAAAAACGGTGCACGGGCAGGCGGGGCGATTTTACCGCGGTAAGATTCTTCGCGCGCTGCGCTTCTCACGACTCCCGCGCGTGGCGCGCAGTGGGGAGGCGCGTGTGACGTGGGCGGCATGCATGGGGTTGGTTGCCGCAGGCATGCGTCACATCATAGTAAAGGGGCGGTTCGCGCCTTCCCCATAAATGGAGGGAGGCGTGGAGGCGCGGCCCATTTACTGAATGGGGCTGAGGCGTGGTTTTCAAGGCATCCACTCCCCATGATCACGGGGTAGGGAGTGGTCGTCTCACCCATCCCCTCGGTTCTGCATGTCCGCCACGTGTCTCCCATGCGCCTGGGGTGGCAAACGGTGGAGGCGGGAAACCGGGCCGTCACTAGTTGGGGCGGCGGGTCGGTCCTGGCTCCCTGCGCCTTCTGTATCTTGATTGGCCGAGCGGGGCGGCCGAGCCCCAACCCCGATCCTTTATAAAGAGCGGGAGGGGGGTGGCGTCCCGCATTCTTCCGTCTTATTCTTCCTTCAACTTCTGCTCCTCCCTTCCATCTGTCATGGAGAGAGGGAATCCCGGTCCTTCAACAGTGGCGGCGAGGGTCGCCGCTCGACAACGCGTCCCTCCTTCCCCTGCACCTGCGGTGGCAGAGCAAGCCGCAAGGGGAAGGGGGAGGGGGCGAGGCCATGGGCGAGGCCGGGGCGCTCGGGGAAGAGGAGGACGGGGCGGTGCGCCGGCCTCGCCTCCGTCAGCAGCTCCTCCTCCAATGGAGGGCCATGTCGTGGATGACCCTTGTGAGTTCTTCGTCAGGCTGCACCGGCCGCCGCACCGTCGCCTTCGTCTCCCGACTCCATTTGCGCGGGAGATGGAGCTGGATCCGCCGGAATCGTTGCGGCTGCACATGAGGGGCTGCAAGATCAGTGGCACGCGGGTCCGCGTCGACTTCCCCGCCCTCACGTGATGTATCTTTCCCGGGGATGGAAGACGTTTACTCATATCCACCGCTTGACGGAGGGGCTCACTCTCCATTTTACGCTGATGGAGGGTGGCCTTCTCTCCGTCAAGGTCTTTGGGTGCTTTGGGACCCGTGTAAGGTGCTACGTGGAGAGCTCTTCTGATAGTGAAGACTCCTCCTCGGGCGGGAGTGACGAGGAGGACAGCGGCAGCGACGACGAGGGTAGTAGGCGGCAGGATGACGGGTCCGATTAGGTGTCGGGTGCCGCTCCGTGCGGCACCGGCGACCCCATCATCCGCGTCGCCGGCTCCCTGAACTTCTCGGGGTCGTCTCCTTGGGCGGCTGGCGTTGGGAGGCTGCGGAAGAGGAAGAGGGCGGGCGGCAAGGCCGTCAAGTCGGAGTATGCGGGCACCGATGCCTTCGACGCGTGCTAACGTCCTGCCGCCTCGTCTTCGAGCTCTACTTCCAGCGCCGCCATCACCATCCAGCCTTTGGACGGCCACCAAGATGTTCTCTTGGTGTCTTCTACCACCCGTAGCTTGCCTAGGCGCTCCTTTTGTCCTTTTCGCCTCCTTGACCTGCCTCCTGAGGAGAGGGACAAGAAAGGGATTACGGGCACCTTATCTCTTTTTAGTTTGTAAGCCTTTGGCCCTTTGCTGAATTTAAAACTTGTAATCCCATCTTTCATGTTTTTCATTCCCTATGGACTGTACCTGAGTGGAATGTTTTTAATGAAAAAGGGATGCTTGCCGGGTCATTTGTTAGCGGGTGGAACCCACGACAAGGAGTAAATCCTTGATATCCTCAAGATAAACATTTCCTTGCCCGGCAACAGGCCTTGCCGTCTCCCCACTTCGCCTGACCTTCCTCACGCCTTTGGCGGAGGCAGGGATGAGGCGAGTTCAGGCTCCTTGTTTCATCCTTTCGCTGCTGTGACTACGACCAAACTTGGCCCCAGGAACGAGCCCTAGGGCCTAGAGTTATGGGAGCACGGTAGCTTAGGGGAAAACGAGGTTTCACATACCTCAGTCCATAATGGAATGCATGATAAGGGATGAAGAACTTATCTGAAGCTGTAGCCCCCGGCAACCCTGGTTCGCCGTGGGTGAATTTTTGCTCTTGCAGCCCCCGGCAATACTGGCTTGCCGGGGGATAGATGCTGGTCTGTTCCTCTTTTTTTCCTCCCCAAGTGGTTCGGCACGGATATCCGTGTGTCCTGTGAACCAAAGAAGACAAAAGAGAGACGCACACTCGACCTCTAAGCTAGGGGTTAGTCGCCGCTAAGCACTATAAACCCTAACCAAGGACGAGACTCGACCTAGCATGCATGCTATAACTTAGGGCGCCAACACTTCATTTACTTGTGCTCAAGGTCTGCGCCTGGCTTTGTACAAAGGGTTACATGCGTCATCGGCAAGGCTCGTACAAAAGGTGGCTTGCCGGGGGGCCCGGCAAGCTGCGCCTCATGGGTAAAACTTGCGAAGATGCTCAATGTTCCAGGAGTTACTCACCGGAACAACATCTTCGGTCTCCAGGCGGACTGCGCCGGGCCTGGTGACTCGTATTACCCGATAAGGGCCTTCCCACTTCGGCGTCAACTTGTTGGAATTCTTGGCCGATTGAACGTGCCGAAGAACAAGGTCGCCTTCCTCAAAGCTTCGGGCATGAACCTTGCGGCGATGGTAGCAGCGTAAGGCTTGCCGGTAGAGCGCTGCTCTCACAGCCGCCTGAAGACGATCTTCCTCAAGGAGCGTTGCGTCATCTTGCCGCAATTGCTCTTGCTCAAGCTCGTCATAAGCGAGTACTCGAGGTGACCCGTATATGAGTTCCATGGGGAGAACTACTTCTGCCCCGTATACCAGGGCAAAGGGTGTCTGGCCGGTGGCTCGATTTGGTGTCGCTCTGATTGACCAAAGAACCACCGGCAATTCATCAATCCAGTGCCTTCCACTCTTGCGCAGCCTGTCAAAGGTCTTTGTCCTTAAGCCTCGCAGTACTTCATCGTTTGCCCTCTCAGCTTGACCATTGTTTCGTGGGTGAGCAACGGAAGCGAAACAGACTTTGCTGCCGAGGTCTTGGGTATATTGCATGAAGGTGCGGCTTGTGAACTATGTACCGTTGTCGGTGATGACCCTATTGGGTACACCAAAACGGCACACTAGTCCCTTGAAGAATTTGACGGCTGACTATGCTCTGACCTTCCTCACTACTTCCACTTCTGGCCACTTTGTGAACTTGTCGACTGCAACGTACAAGTACTCAAAGCCCCCGGCAGTGCGGGGGAAAGGGCCCAGTATGTCGAGCCCTCAGACCGAGGAAGGCCGGGAAAGAGGAATGGTTTGAAGGGCTTGAGCTGGCTGATGAAGCTTCTTTGAATGGAACTGACACGCTTCACACCGGGTGACTAGTGTCGTCGCATCCTGGAGGGCAGTGGGCCAGAAGAAGCCTTGCCGAAATGCCTTGCCGGCAAGGGCTCTTGACCCTATGTGAGATCCACATATGCCTCCATGTATCTCTGCCAACAGCCCCAGCCCTTCCTCTTGAGGGATACACTTCAATTTCACACCGTTCGACCTCTTTCTGTACATGACGTCATCGACGAACTGGTACATAGCAGATCCACAGGCTACTTTTTCCACTTCTTCCTGCTCTTCAGGAAGTTCCCCAGTTTAGAGGAATCGGACGGTATGCTGTGCCCATGCCGGAGCCTGGGGCTCGACGGCGAGGACTAAAGGCGTTTCCTCCGCTACAGGAGCGGTTGTCTCGACGGCAAGAGCTCCATGCTCCGCCGGAGCTAGCCGTCCCGTGGCGGGCTCAGTATCTTTGGCAACATCCTTGCCGGCAGCTCCGGGGAGCTCGGTGGGAAAGTACTTGCCGGGCCCTGATTTCCTTCTCTTGTTTTGCTCTGTTGATGGATCAACGGATGGCTGAGTTAGCTGAAGCACAAAGGTACCTGGTTCCACAGGTAGATTGAGGGCAGCGCGTTTTGACAGGTAATCGGCGATATCATTCTCCGCTCGGGGAACGTATTCTGCTTGTATACCGTCAAAACGCTCTTCCAGCTTTCTCACTTCATCGACGTAGGCCTTCATCAACGGGCTATGGTAATCCTTGTTGACTTGCTTGACGACAAGTTGCGAGTCGCCTCTGACGACGAGTTTCTTGATTCCAAGGTCCGCCGCGATCCTGAGACCGGCAAGCAGCCCTTCGTACTCAGCCGTATTGTTTGTTGACACCTCCCTAGGGAAGTGCATCTAGATCACGTACTTGAGGTGCTCTCCGGTGGGCGCGACAAGCAGTACGCCAGCCCTGGCGCCCTGTAAGGAGAAAGCTCCATCAAAGTACATGATCCAGTCGCAACTTGCCTCCTTGCCGGGGAGAGTAGTCTCTTTGGTTTCTTTGTCAGGCATCGCGGTCCATTCTGCAACAAACTCCGCCAGGACTCGGCTTTGAATCGTCGAGGTACTCTCAAACTTGAGCTGGACAGTTCCAGTGCCCACTCTATGATCCTTCCCGTTGCGTCTGGATTGTGCAATATCCGTTGCAGAGGGAGGCGAGTGACGACAGTGATTTCATGCGCCTGGAAGTAGTGACGCAGCTTCCTCGAGGCCATAAGAAGGCCGAAGAGCAGTTTCTGCACACCGGAGTACCTTAATCTAGCCCCCTGCAGAAGGGAGCTAACAAAGTAGACCGGGTGCTGCATCATCTTCTTCCTTGGCGGCACTCCAACCGGCTGCGTTGTCTCGGCATCGGTGGCATCGGGCTCCGTCGCTGCTATTACCTCATCATCAATTTCTCTCTGCGCCACTAGTGCGGTGCTGACCACCTGGTTCGTTGCCGCCAGGTACAGCAGCAATGGTTCATGTGGCCTAGACGCAACTAGTATTGGCGCGGAGGAGAGGTACCTCTTCAAATCTTGCAATGCTGCTTCGGCTTCTGGTGTCCACTCCATTGGGCCTGCCTTTTTCAAAATCTTGAAAAAGGGAAGGCCGCGCTCGGCGGACTTGGAAATGAACCTGCTCATGGCGGGAACGCAACCAGCAAGCCGACGCACATCCTTGACTCGCTTGGGCGCTTCAATCTGCTCTATAGCTTTGATCTTGTCCGGATTGGCCTCTATCCCACGTTGTGACACAAAGAACCCGAGAAGCTTGCTAGACGGGACACCGAAGACGCACTTCTCAGGGTTCAGCTTGAGATTGATCTTGTGTAGGTTTGCAAATGTTTCTTGTAAATCTGATATGAGGGTTGCCCTGTTCTTGGATTTGACCACTATATCATCCATGTAAGCTTCCATATTTCTATGGAGCTGGGGTTCAAAACCAATCTGGACCGCCCTTGCAAACGTTGAACCAGCACTCTTCAACCCGAAAGGCATCCGTATAAAGCAATATGTACCACATGGGGTGATGAATGCCATTTTCTCTTCATCTTCCCTTGTCATGAAGATCTGGTGGTAGCCGGAGTAGGCATCGAGGAATGACAACAAATCACACCCAGCTGTGGAGTCAACAATCTGGTCGATGCGCAGCAACGGGAAGGGGTCTTTGGGACAAGCCTTATTAATATCTGTGTAATCAATACACAACCTCCACTTCCCATTTGCCTTGCGCACTACCACCGGATTGGCCAACCACGTTCGATGGAGCACTCCTCTTACCAAACCCGCTGCTTCCAGTTTTCGGATCTCCTCTGTGATGAACTCTTGTCATTCCAAATCTTGCTTTCTGACCTTCTGCTTGACGGGCCGCACATGAGGACAGACAGCAAGGTGGTGCTCAATCACCTCCCTGGGAATGCCGGGGATGTCGGATGCTTGCCATGCAAACACATCGACATTCGCCCACAGGAAGGTGACGAGCGCGTCTTCCTATTTGCCGTCAAGGGTGGAGCTTATGGTAAAAGCTCCTCCTGTGCCATCCTCCTTGACAGAAACCT
Organism: Triticum dicoccoides; assembly: GCF_002162155.2. Taxonomy (NCBI): domain Eukaryota; kingdom Viridiplantae; phylum Streptophyta; class Magnoliopsida; order Poales; family Poaceae; genus Triticum; species Triticum dicoccoides. The sequence continues at coordinate 726,451,591 of NC_041384.1, forward strand.
TCTTGGTTCCCGGCGGTGTGGCCATGGACTTCTTGTTTCTGTCGGCGGAGCTCTCTGGCACGTCCTTGACGGGAGCGCTACACTCCGAAGAGGTGCGCTTGCCGGAGTGGGTGCCTGAGGTCTCACCGGTCTTCTTCTTTTGCCTTCCCAGGGCTCCAGCGGCAGGAGCAAGCGCCTTAGCAGTGGCGGCTACTGCAACTGCTTGTTGGTATAGTTGGTCAGCGCAAATTAGCACATCCTTCTTGTCTGACGGGACGGTGATGATCGTCACAGGCCCCGGCATCTTCAGGGTGTTGTAGGCATAATGTGACGCCGCCATGAACTTGGCCAGCGCTGGGCGGCCAAGGATCCCGTTGTAAGGCAAGGGGGATCTTGGCAACGTCGAACACAACCCTTTCTGTCCTGTAGTTCAGATCACTCCCAAAAGTCACGGGCAACGTGACCTTTCCCTTTGGTTGACTTCTTCCCGGGTTGACCCCCTGAAACATGCCCGTCTCTTCGAGGTCTTCATCAGGAATCTGCAATTTCTCGATCACGGCAGGCGAGATTAAGTTCAGACCGGCCCCGCCATCGACTAGCATCTTTGTCACCTTGAGGTTGCGTATTGTTGGTGAAACCAACAATGGCAAGCACCAGACCGCAGTAGTGCGATCAGGGTGATCCTCAGTGTCAAAAACGATAGGTGTGCTGGACCACTTCAGCGGCCTTTGGGCATCAAATGACGGTTCCGCCGCTGTAATCTCACGCGCCCACTGTTTAAGCTGGCGGTGAGAGGTATGCAGCGAGGCGCCGCCATCGACGCACATGGCCTCTGTAGCTTTCTGAGATCCTTGGTCACCAGACTCATCGTCCTCTTCATGATCATCGTCTTCTGGCTTTTTGTCACGGCCCTGGGCGGGCCTCTCCCGCTGTTTATCTTTGCCGCGACGGCCCGCCTGGCCGTCATGCTTCTTACCGGACCCCTCAACACCGTCCTGGCCTTTCTCCTTGTCCCGCCTCTCATATTCAGCCATCTGCTTCTCAGCAAGGAGCTCAACCTGTCGGCAATTCTGGAGATCATGGCCTTTGGTGCGATGGATCTTGCAGTATTGCTTGTTGGAGTTTCCTGACTTCTCGGCAGCCGCCAAGGCCCGGCAGGCGACACATCCGGCAATTTCCTTGCCGGGGTCATCTGCCTTGGTTTTCTTGGCGGAGCCGGAGTCGCCAGATCCCTCGACGGCAAGCACAACTTTACCTTTGCGCTTCTTGTTGCGGCGCCGGCCTTTCTTCGCCGGGGCGGCAGTATCCTCATCTGAGGAGTCAGTTTCCACGCCGGCATCTTCACCGGGGTACTTCCTTCCCTCTTCAGCTCAGGCACATTTGTCAGCAAGAACATAGAGTTCTGCCACATCTTTCACCTTGTTCATTGCCAGTTCTTCGCGCATCTTGCGGTTACGCACATTCTGATGGAACGCGCTGATGATGGCGGCAGGGTGAACATCAGGGATACTGTACTGTACCCGGCTGAACCTCTGTATATACTTGCACTGACTCTCGCCTCCCTTCTGGGGAATGACATGCAGGTCGCTTGCTTGGCCATGGGCTTGGTGACCCCCAGTAAAGGCGCCCACAAACTCATGGCACAAATCCGACCAGGAGGAAATAGAGTCTACCGGCAAGTGCATGAACCACGACATGGCGTTGGGTTTAAGAGCCAATGGAAAGTAATTCGCAAGCACCTTATCGTCGCGGGCTCCGGCGGCTTGCATCGCGATGGTATAGATGCTGAGGAACTCAGACGGGTGAGTCTTGCCGCTGTACTTTTCGCCAACGTCAAGTTTGAAGGTGCGGTGAGTGGGCCACTGGAACTGCCGCAGCTCATGGGTAAAAGCCGGACAGCCTATCTTGTAAGGTAGGCCTCCAGGGCTCTCCGGGGCCGGGTGGTTCACAGCAGGCCCTGCTCGCCTGTCTGACTGGTGGCGCGCTCCGCGCCGGCGCTCGATAGTGGTTCGAGCGTCTTCATGGGCTCGTTCCCGAAGAACTTGGCGCTGGTCACAGTGGGTCCGCGGGTCAGACGATGCTATGGAGATGGCGTCGCCCGCGACGTCGCGACAAGCCGGCGTCCGCGATACCGGATGGGGAAGAGGTGAATGCACCATGGTCGCGGCGCCGCCAGCTTTTCCGCCACTGGTCCGCGGGGCTCCATCGGAGCGTCGACCTGGGGCCCCCACCGGACTTGGTTCGTCTTTGTTGGCCACCACGACAAGGCTTCGGATAGTGGCTCTCCATTCGTCAAGTTTCCCCGTGGTGGGAGGAAAGTCGAGGAGCAACTGCGCGCGTGCCAGGGCCTCTGCTGGCGTTGGTGGTAGCGAAACCTGCACGGATCGTGACATGCTTCGACTTCTGACCATGTCAGAAGGAGCTCTATCACGACCCCGCGGTCGCATGCCATTTTCACAAACGCCTCGGCGAGTGGGCAGGTCTTCTACGTCCCGGGAGTGGCGCTCGGGGCTCTTCCCGCGACGACGCCTAGGATCTTCGGCGTGATTACGCCGTTCATCGCGCGCTGCCTGGGAGGAGCACGTTGTTGACGCCGGCGCGGGAGTCTTGGAGGCCCTCGCGTCGCCTTCAGGCAGGGCGGCAATGACCTTGGAAGGCCCCGCTCCACCCGCGAAGGACTTGGCTCCGCCTTTGGATTTGGCGACGTGTGGCCCGTTACCAGGCGCACAAACATCGCCGCCTCCCAAACTCCGGCTGCTGGGATGGTGTTGGTGTTCGCGAGCAGCGCCCCGGGTCCTCTCTGCGACCGGTCCGCTGCTCGCCCGTGTCGGGACGGGCTGTCCGTCTTCCGACTGGCCAACCGCCACCGTCGTCTTCTTCTTGGGCGCCATGATGATGAAGAAGCGCCGAACTAACTGCTGAAGCCGATTCTCACAACTGCTTCCCCTACCTGGCGCGCCAGAGATGTCGGCGTGGAACGACACCTATGGGATCACAAGAATCCCTACTACGGTTGGCGGGGCCCGGGGTCATGAGAAGAGCGGATCTAACAGGTAGCACACGGTTCGTTTATCCAGATTCGGGCCGCGAGGATGCGTAAAACCCTACTCCTGCTTTGGTGGATTGTATATCTGTGTTCTTGAGCTAGCTATGGGGCGTGAGGAGCTCCAAAAAGCCGAATCCTTCTCCTCGTCGCCTCGGGCCTCCTTTTATAGAAAAAGGGGTTGCCACAGTGGCACACAGGAGGTGGAAAGGGTACAGTGATGCGAGGTTATCCCTCGCATTACATGACAAGGCGCATTTAATGCGTCTTGCTTAGGTGTCCTTGCTTTATCGGGGACGGGGGAGAAACCTGTCTCGTCCGTCGCCGCTCCTTCTTGTGTCGACACGCGCCCTGGCCAGCGATGCCTGTGATGCCACGTAGGTAGGCAGGCAGCTGAGGTGGCGCAGTGGTGGGTCTTCACGAAGATATGCATGCCGCCACACAGGTGCCTGCCCAGCTGGTTGGGTCGGCAGCTACATGCATGCGGTGGTGGAGGTTTAGTCGGCATGGGCCTGATGGTGGCCCTGCGGGTGTCCTCGGTAAGGGCCTTTTCGGGGCCCCGACAAGGGTCTTGCCTAGGCGCCTGCTGTCATCCCCAGCAAGGCGCTTGCCGGGGGCCTTGTGGTCTTCCTTGGCTGGGATCCCGCCAAGGGTTGTCGTCTCCTTAGTGTGTATCTGATTGTGAATGTCTTCACGAAGATCTGCATGTCGCCAAAGGGATGTCTCCCGAATCCTTGCCCTTTGGGGGCAGTGGACTCAAGGGTCTTGCCGGGACTGCTAGAACTGTCTCCCGGCAAGGATCTTGCCGGGGGAGTCCGCTTCGTCCCCTTTGCTCTTCGTGGTCTTGGCCTTGGCGTCGTAGTTCTCTTGAGCTTCGGTCTTACCCTGGCTCACCTCCCTTGCCTTGCTTGGTGTGGTGGTGCCTGTGGCTCAGACTGCCCGTGCACAGTTATAGGGGTACAAAAAGTGTACCCCTCTTTTTGTACACCGACAGTTTGTCACGGCAGATGTCCTCGTGAAAGGACTTAGTGGTGGAGCCATCGCTACGGCTTAGCTTAGAGGGGTTAAACCGGACAAGGGACACGATGGTTTTTATACTAGTTCGGCCCCTTCGATGAAGGTAAAAGCCTACGTCTAGTTGTGTTTGGTATTGCTCGGGACTCGATGACCAAGGAGCGAATCTGCTTTGCCTGGTTCTCGAGTTGTTGTGTGTGTTGTCCCTAAACTGCTACCGGGTCGTCCCTTTATATACATAGGCTGACGCCCGCCGGTTTATAGAGTCCCGAGGCCGGATCATAAACGTGTCCGGCTCGGTCTCTATCCTTCTATCTTACAATGCAAGTTACATAATAAGGTCAGTTTACATCTACAGGCCTTAACTCGCCTTTGGGCCATGGGCCTTCGTAAAGCGCCATCATCCTTACATCTTCATGGACTTCTAATCTTCATAAGGTTTAACCTGGCTACTCCTGGCCGGTTTACGTCCAGTAGTAATATCCCCAATAGCTCTTTTTTGGATCAAGACCTCTTCACGGGAAAGATTGACACTCCTTTTGCGCCTCATTGAGGTTAGATGTGTCCAAGAAGAACAAGTGCTTCTCCAATTCCAACAATCTTGTTCGCTCCTCGTTGCTCACCTTCCTCTCCTCCAAAGCCACCTTCCTCTCCTCGGCCGCCAACCTCCTCGCCTCGGTCGCGGCATCTTGGTTCCTCGCCATTTTCCTCACCTCGTTGACTTCTTTTCTTGCCTTCACAATAGCTTCCATAGCATTTTTGAGCTCATCGTCTCCTTTCCTCTTCTTCCTTTATGTTTTGTCTTTCTTGCACCCATCCAGTCGTTTTGGCTTCGAGTATGAAACCGAGTTGGGTGTGGGGCTTCTCTTGCCGTCACCACTTGATGCATCATCCTCCTCATCATCATCATCATTCAACTCAATTGTGCGCTTGCGTTTGTTGCTGAAATGCAAATCATCCAAATCTTCACGCTTCTTCCATTTCTCATCATCCTTCAACACATTATAGCAATGAGGCAAGGTAAAGACCCTTCCTTTCTTGATCTTCCCCTTCTTGGTTTTCCTCTCCTCTTCTTTGAACAAGCTTTGTGCAATGTGGTACTACATGAAAACAAAGCAAGTTAGCACTTCAAACACCAACAACAAGTATGATGAACATGTATGAAGTGCCACTTACTCTATCGTCCTCATTTGTGCCACTTGGGTTCAACTTGTCAACCGCCTTTTCACAGGCCGCCCACCTTTGACAATCCGAGTTGATTGTGGACCACCGGGACCGAAGGATCTCTTGGAGCGGTCAATTCCACTCACGCTGTGAACATCAAAGTGTTCTTTCATCCGCCCCCAATAAGCATCTCTACTTTGATCACCTCCAACGGATGGATCCCTCGACACTTGCAACCAAGTATTGCATAGTAAGATGTCATCGGCGTTGGTGTAATTGCCCGCTCTTCCTTTCGGCGCATCGACAATGCCCTCACCATCCTCGTCCACCTCGAACTCATGGTCTTCAAAATGCATGTCATTGGTTTGAGACCAATGCGAATTGTTGGAGCCAACACCCATAGTTGACATGTATGCATCATCGTTGACACTACAAAATATATAGAACAATGCAAATAAGCTATCTGTATGGATGCATTCAAAAAATAGCAAGAAAAGAAAAGTTGGAAAAAATTTCTACCTTTGGGGCATATTGTCGAACACGTTGTGCGCGTCGGCCGCCGGCTCAACGAGTGAGCTCGCTGGCGCTTCGGTAGCCGCCGCACCCGTAACACGCCCTGCAAGCTTCTTTCTCCTCGCCTTCGAGGTGCCGGAGTCGTCCGCCGCCTTGTTCTTCTTCGCGGATGTCTTGCCCTTCTTCGTCTGCGCCGCATTGGGGAGCTTCGAGGGGGCGGCGGCGGCACGGGACGGCGCCGACGCGACGCCGCCTGCTGCTGCCGTGGTCATCCGCGACGGCATGTAGAGGCCGGGCGCGAGGCCGATGCTCGGAGAAGCTCTGGCGGTGGCGAGGCCAACGCTCCCCGCGCTAGGGTTTCCTACGGCGGCGGGGGTGTAGGGGTCGCGGCTGTAGGATGGGTGAGCGGATGCCGGCGCGTGCGTCCATCGGGTCAAGTTCGCCGGCGCCGGCGCGCGCGGGGCGAAGGTGGCGGGGAGGAGAGAGTGCGGCGCGCGCGCTTGTGAGTGCCGCGCGCGGAAGCCGGTGCCCCAAATAAACAATGCGGGTTGGCGTTTTGGACCGCACGCCTAACTACATATGGCGCGCGCGGTTATTGCGCGTCTGCTGGAGCTAGTCTACAGGTTGTGCGTGCTAAAATGGCAAAATTTACGGTGCGGCGCTTGTTTAGCGCGGCTATTGGAGATGCTCTAAGGACGAAGGGAGTACTGTAAACTGTGCTTGTAAATCTTGGAAGTAGCTTTTTATATACGTTTTTGTTTTACTCGAATGGCTTAAGTCTCGGTCAACAGTGAGATGTCATAGAGAGCCGTGTATATTTACATTTTTAAGGCCAGAGAATAAACAGTACTAGTACAGTAGTACTGATTTTTGAAGTCTCTGTCTAACACAGAGATCTGTCATAGAGAACCATGCCAAATTTCATTTTTATGGCCTGGGAATAAACAGTACAATAAGAGCATCTATAATCGGACACATATTTCCTTCATAAACGTCTAAAACGCCTGACAGGTCATGGTTCGGTCAAAAGAATTGACCCAAACAGACTCTTCATTTTATTCTTAAACGTCCGGACTAGCCGGCGCACCTTAAACCCGTCTCAAATTTGGGAACAATACGAGGCTGCACGTTCACGCCACGACATTCCACTCCACGCCACAGCCCTCCCACGTGGTCCCACATGCATACACACACTGATCTCTCTCATCTCTTTGTTGGTCGCATGCCCGCCGGCCGCCCGCGTCCTAGCACCTGGGTGTGTGCCGCTGCTCGCGTCCTACTAGCTAAATGGCTTCTCCTCTCTCTTTGATCTTCAATATCATGTTCTCATATATCTTAGAATTCTATCCGATGTAATCTATTTTTCGGTGTGTTTGTTGTAATCCTATGAAATGTGGGTTTATGATCAGATTATTCATTAAAAGTAATTGAGTCTTTTCTGAACATTTTTTTTGCTTTCATGAAAGGCGTAGATTTAATTCTCGTGAACCCATAGATTGCTTTCACGATGTGCCTCTCGGAAAGGGAAAATGTTTTCTACTTTTTTGCTTTCTGGAGAAGCACATATTTGCTTATCGTCGGTGAGTTGTGCCTTTCGAAAAGGCGAAATGGTGGAAAAAAAGCATGCTTCCGGCTCGGGATTCTTTCTTCCTGTTTGTTCGTGAAAAATAAATTCGTCGAAACCTATTGAGGGATCTAGTTTCGAAGATCTGGACGCAAGAAATCCAACGGTGAAAATGGTTCGGGAGTTGAACACCCTGGGTAAGAGATAAAATGTTTTGAATAAAGAATCTACTTAAAAAAAGAAAACTGCCAGGTTGCGACAAGTGCGCATATGCAGTGCGCCAGTTCTCAACCCTTAAAAAGGTAGGAGTGACATTTGTAAGGAGTATCCCTTAATTGGTGATCTCGGAGAATTTATTGATTGACGCTTATTGCGTCAAGTTGTTAATCAAACGCATAGATCAAGTGAATCGAGTAACATACGCGGCTGGCCCATTTAGTTATGGTTTTCCTGAACTGATTTCCACTGTTTCGGGACCTTCCTTCTAGAACGCTCCTAGTCGTTTTTTAGGAACCTAAACATGGTTTTTTTTTCATTTTATGTTTCCCACCTTTTTCTCTCCTTTTTATTTTTATACTTTTTGTTTATTTTCCTTTTCAAGTTTATTTTTCTTTTAAATTTTTTATGTGTTTTTTGGAACATGTTCATAATTTTTAATTTTGTTGTCTTTTCCGTAAATTGTTCAAAACTTCAAACAATGTTTCTGTTTTTAACTTTTGTTCACAAATAATAAAAAATCTTCAATTTTTGTAAAAAATGGTAATTAAAAAATATTTTTTTTCTTTCCAAATTTGTGCTTGCTTTCAAATTTGTTCACAAAGAAAAAAGTGTTCACTTTTTCAAAGAATGTTCATGCTTTTCAAAATTGGTTCAGAAGTTCAAGAAATGTTCTTCTTTTCATTTTTTTGTTACAAATTCCAAAAAATGTTTCACAAATTTGAAAAAAAGTTCACCTTTCCAAAATATGTTAGGAGTTTCAAAATTTTGTTCATAGATCCAAAAAATTTCACCTTTTCAATTTTTTGTTCTGGTGTTAGAAAAAATATTTTCAGAATTTTGAAATAGGTTTTGCTTTGAAAATTTTGTTCTCAAATACAAAAAATGTTGGCCTTTTAAATAAATGTTCATAATACAGAATTTATTTTGTAGAAAAATGTTCATAATTTTGAAAAATGTTGATGCTTTAAAAAAACGAAAATTTATATTTTCCCTTGTGTTGTTAAAAAAATTGTTGGATTTTTAAAGATTATTGTTTGTTAAAAAGGATTCAGAATTTCAAAGAAATGTTCAGAAAACTGAAAAGATGTCAGAATTCTATGTTTTAATTAGTTCTTAATCTCGTGCCCTCTTCATTCTCACTAATGGTTGTTAGCTCCACTAGTTAACTAGCATCCCTCACGTGCCAGATGTTCGCCGTTCGATTCCTAGCGAGAGCATGCACTTTTTCTTTTGTGAATTTATTCATGCCGCGAACAGGCCTACTTGTCACAGAGGTCACTAATGGGCCAGCCTAGTCGGAGGGTCCGCGAATCAACCTGTGGTTGAGTTGGTTAGGTGGACAGTGGTATCCCCAACCCACCAGGGTTCAAATCCTGGTGCTCGCATTATTCCTGGATTTATTTCAGGATTCCGGCGATGCGCTTTCAGTGGGAGGAGACGTTCCCATCGACGACGAGGCGCCTACGGTGACTTCGTAAATCTCAAGATGATATGCCGGCGCAGTCTCTCGGAGGTGCTCATAGGGATAGGGTGTGCGTGTGTGCATTCATAGGGGTCAGTGTATGCGCGTGTATATGAGCGATTGTGTCTGTACTGATGCTAAAAAGAAAGTCGGAGGGTCCTTGCATGCGTCGTGAGGATATTTTCAAGCGAAAATGCGTTAAATAGGAGCTCCCCGAAGCGAGACATTCCCGCGAGGAAGAAAGGCCATCCCAGGTGGTAATTGCAGATTATTGGGAGGCATAAAGGATGAAGCCCTTAACAGGATCAGGCACACTGGGCCGTTGACTGACATCATTTCTGCGGCTTGGTGATGGTAAATGCTAAAAATCGCTTGCTACGGAATGAAGGTCGCATTGCCCTATGTAAGTGTGCCCGCCCAATAACAATAGTATTTCTCCAACACAAAACTCTCTTGTTCCCACTGTCCCACAATGACATGCAAAAAAAGGGTAACGAATATTTTTTGAGGATCACCGGGGGGAGTTCCCCACCTGAATATATTACTCAAAGAGTCACAACAAGCTATGTAACAGAATTACAGGGGCAGATTTTTTTTCTTTTTCGAAAAGGGGGGTTTCTCCGGCCTCTGCATCAGAACGATGCATACGGCCATCTTATTAACCAAATAACAAAAAGTGCCAACAAAGTTCCATAGTCTCCAGCTAAAAAAGAAAAAGATAAATGCAGCTCACACAAGAGCGATGGACGGCTAGATACACAAACTAGCCCGAAAAGGATGCCACAACCGGCTGGCTAACAATAGATAGGTAAACTAATTGTCTATCCTACTACATGACCGCCATCCAAACCGGTTGAATATATCCCGAGCTACCATCTCCCAACGGATAGATCCAGTAACCAATGCTCCCTGGCCTCCATCGGAGTGAGTAGCGACCACGAACGGATAAATGCCGTAGCTCGGAAAATAACCTGCAAAAAAGAATCCATGATATTCTGTTAAAAACCAAATCATTTCTGCAATTTCAGATAGTCCATAACAAAGCGCAAACTCCAACCCGAATATGTCTTGCTAAAACAGGCTCAACCCCATTAAGCCATGTCCCAAATAAAGTATTGACCGAAGTCGGCGGAGTAATATTAAAAGCAATATGGACCGTCCGCCAAAGAACTTTGGCCAATGGGCAATCAAAGAATAAATGCGTAATCGTCTCATCCCGATCACAGAAACTACACCTAGTAGGTCCTGTCCAATTGCGTTTAATCAAGTCGTCCTTTGTTAAAATAACTTGTTTATGGACAAACCACATAAATACTTTAATTTTTAAAGGCACTTTGACAGCCCAAACATACTTGGAAGTTGGAATAGCAGTCGAATTAATAACATCAAGATACATTGATTTAACTGTAAATACTCCAGAACTAGTCAACTTCCAACGTAATATATCGGGTTGGTGAGAAAGTTGAACCTCCATCAGTCTCCTAACTAGATGGAGCCATTCTTCCCAACGATTGCCCGCTAGCGACCTTGGAAACTGAATATTAAGAGGGACTGATTGGAAAACCGTTGCAACAAACACATCACGTCGTTGAGCAATCCGATATAACGAGGGATATTGAATGGCTAAAGGTGATTCACCAAGCCAAGTATCCTCCCAGAAACGTGTACTTGTACCGTTTCCAATAACAAATCTCATCCTATTGAACATAGATTGCTTGACTTTCATTAGTCCTTTCCAGAAAGGCGAATCAGTCGGCCTGACTGCGACCTGGGACAATGTTTTAGTTTGGAGGTACTTGTTGCGGAGGATCTGCGCCCACATGGCCTCAGTCCCGGAAAACAGCTTCCACAACCACTTACTAAGAAGACATCTGTTCTTAACTTCAAGATTTTCAATACCAAGACCCCCTTGGTCTTTCGGTCTACAGATGATGTCCCATTTAGCAAGCCGGTATTTTCTTTTAAGCTCATCACCCTGCCAAAGAAACGCGACCGATAGAAGTCCAGTCGTTTCCTAACACCAACTGGGACCTCAAAGAAAGATAAGAGAAACATAGGCATACTCGTGAGCACCGAATTAATCAAAATCAAACGGCCTCCGTATGACATGAGCTTACCCTTCCAACAGCTCAATTTTTTCTCAAAGCGATCCTCGATGCACTTCCATTCTCTGTTTGTTAGCCTACGATGGTGAATCGGAATACCAAGGTAAGAGAAGGGTAAACTCCCCAACTCGCACCCAAACAATTGCCTATAAGACTCCTGGTCGTCTTTGGCTCTACCAAAGCAGAACAATTCACTCTTATGGAAGTTAATCTTTAACCCGGTCAATTGTTCAAACAGGCATAACACCAGCTTCATATTTCTCGCCTTGGCCAAATCATGCTCCATAAAGATGATTGTATCATCGGCGTACTGAAGGATAGAAACACCTCCTTCAACAAGATGAGGTACCAACCCACCCACTTGACCATTCACCTTAGCCCTTCCTATCAAAATTGCTAACATATCCACCACAATGTTAAACAGGATAGGGGACATCGGATCTCCTTATCTTAGGCCTTTATGTGTCTGGAAATAATGACCTATGTCATCATTCACTTTAATTCCCACACTCCCTTTTTGCGTAAATGATTCGACCTGTCGGCGCCAGGCTTCATCAAAACCTTTCATACGCAATGCCTGTTGGAGGAATGGCCACTTAACCTTATCGTACGCTTTTTTGAAATCCACCTTAAAAATTACTCCATCTAATTTTTTGGAATGGATTTCATGGAGCGTTTCATGAAGAACAACCACCCCTTCAAGGATGTTCCTGTTCGGCATGAAAGCAGTTTGGGATTGCTGCACCACAGACTACGCGATCTGTGTGAGCCTATTAGTCCCGACCTTGGTGAAGATTTTGAAACTAACATTGAGGAGGCAGATCGGCCTGAACTTCTCAATCCTCACAGCATCCGTTTTCTTCGGGAGCAAAGTGATAGTTCCAAAATTCAAGTGAGATAATTGAAGCTGTCCAGAGAATAAATCATGAAACATAGGTAGTAAATCCCCCTTAATAATGTGCCAGCACTTTTTATAGAACTCAGCCGGGAACCCATCCGGACCGGGAGCCTTATTATTTTTCATTTGTGCAATAGCCTCGAACACCTCCTTTTCTGAGAACGGGGCAACCAGGATATCATTATCGGCAGCTGTCCATTGAGGCACGTCCTCAACCCTGGACTCATCGAGGGACACACAATTGTCCTCCGGCGGTCCAAATAACTGTCTATAGTATTCGCTAATATAGGTTTTGAGATTATCCTGACCTAAAATAGTGCCCTCATCCTGCTCTAGCTGAAAGATCCGCTTCTTTCTATGTTTACCATTAGCAATGAGATGAAAGAATTGAGTATTCGCGTCCCCTTGGACTACTTTGCAGACCTTGGCACGCAAAGCCCACTTCAATTCTTCTTCGCGGAGAAGTTCTTTCAGTCTCTTCTCCGCCTCATTTTTAACCTGGAGCTCGGCGGGCAGCAACATCGCGGATTCGGCTTTAACATCCAAGGCCTGTACAAGAGAGAGTAGCCGATCCTTCTCAATCTTATATACCCCACTGAGGTGCTTAGCCCAACCCCGTAAAAAACTTCTCAAATGCCTAATTTTATTCTGCCAGCGCTCGACCGCCGTCCTTCCCCCAACACCCTTGGCCCACTCCCTGGCTATGATGTCTAAGAACCCCTCGCGTTCGAACTAGGCCATCTCAAATGAGAAGGTGTATTTGTTTCCCATATGGTTCGGCTCCCCTGAGTCAACGAACAATGGTGTGTGATCGGAGATTCCCCGCGTGAGAGCTTGTACCGTAACAAGAGGGAACTTCTGTTCCCACTCCACGCTAGCGAGAACCCGATCAAGCTTTTCATATGTCGGGTTTGGCAGAGCATTAGTCCAGGTAAACTTTCTACCAAAAAGCTCTATTTCCCTGAGATCTAAGCTTTCAATAATGGTATTGAACATAAACGACCACCTGCCGTCAAAGTTATCATTATTTTTCTCCTTTCTCCTCCTAATGATATTGAAATCACCCCCGACCAAAATCGGAAGCTGTTCGGACCCACAGATCCGAACAAGATCCACCAAAAACTCCGGTTTAAGCTCGGGTTGTGCAGCACCATAGACCGCTACCAAAGCCTAGTTGAACCCATCAACTTTGGACCTAACTCGAAACTTTACCACGAATTCACCCATTACTACACTCCGTACTTCAAGGGAATCGCACCTCACACCCAGTAAGATACCTCCTGATTTACCTCGAGGCGGGAGACAATGCCAGTTGAAATCAATACCACCCACAAGAGAGGAAAGAAACTGCGGCGCAAAATTCTCTCTACCAGTTTCCGACAAAGCAATAAAATCTAACCGATGTTCCAAAGAAGCTTCAGCAAGAAACCTTCTTTTAGCCAAGTCCTTCAGACCTTTGCTATTCCAAAAAATTCCTTTCATAGTTCATCATGGAATTTTTTAGCAGTCCGAATCCTAGCACTCCTACGAACTGCAGAATCGGGAAAAATCTTTCGTTTCCACTTACGCTTTGGCTTAGTTGGCTCCGTCACCCGGTCCTCATAACCGGGCTGGACGGAACCGACAGCTGCATCATCCAAGGGCTCATCATCGCCCTCAGACTCTTGATTAGAAGGTGCTAGATCCGCACATAGATTATTTAGCACTCTAACCCCTAACGCATCAATTTCCTCATCGTTCATGGGTTGGACCGCAGCAAGATAGCGAATAGTCTCTAAGGCCCGCTCCGCCTCTAAATCTAACATATCATTCACCGAATTGGAAATTTCATTATCAGTAGCGCCTAGTGAAACTCCTAATTGGTTTGCATTATTAACAATCTCCTCAGGAGCATAATGCAATAAAGAATTAGATATGTTAACGGACTTACCAGAAGATATCGCAGCATCGTGAAGCTTGGCCGCCCTCATAGCGCACCGTTGCTGCATATCATCCACCTCCGGAAGGTCCATAACGCGAGCACTCATCCGTCTCCCCGTGGAGACCGGGTCTGGGACCCCGCTAAAGGAAATAACCTCCTCTCACGAATGAGAAGGCCGCGGGCTCCCAATGCCCTCGGACAAGTGCCCGGCGGGTAGGACAAGAGACGGGTCCACTGGGGCCACCTTCCCACTCCCTCCTCCTGCCGCGCCCACCGGCTCAGAGCGAAGCGTCGGAGTCGTCGACGGTGCGGTCCTCCTGACCGCAGACGAGGAAGTCGAAAGAGAAGCAGTCCGCCCGACTACCGGAGCGGAGGGGAGAGCCACGGCCACCTGCCCTAGCTCTCTCCCCCACGTAGCCGCCGGCGCGAGAGCCACCGCCCCAACCGGAGAAGCAGGAGCCGAGGCCTCCTGCCTCGGGCTCGCTACCCCGTCACTGGCCAAGCCGACCGGTACCGGTGTCGCAGTGGGATAGACGGCTAGGCTACCTCCTCCACTGCCGACCAACGCCGACCTCACCGGTGTGACCTGCACCAGACCGCGAGAGTGGGAGGCCGGGGCCACCTGCCCTAGACTCCCCTCCCCAGAGAGCACCTCCAAACCTGTCGTAATATCCCTACTCGAAGCCACAGTAGTAGGAAGCGAACCCACCTGAGGCTCCACCTCCATAACCATCCCAGGAATAGCCACCACATCAAACTCCAAAGGAGGGAGCATACACTCAAAGCAATCATCAGACTCAACCCTGTCACTCCAAAGCCAAGGAGGAGCCGAAGCTGGCTCGAAGGACCCAAAACGCAATGTACTCATCGGTACCGTCGGAGCCGATGCAGGTTCTACTCCAGAACCATCACCGGGCAACTGAGCAGCCGTAAATGGAACAGGATACAGGGGCAGATTACAACGTGCAGAGAGGAATAACAGCCAAGAGGAGACGGCCTAATGTCCCAGTCTGAAATGCTTAACCTAACAGAGGTAGATGCGCGTCTATCTATGGCCCTAAATGTCATATCGTTCCTGGCATCGCAGATCTTCCAGAGGATCGTTAGTAGCACGGACATCCAGTCACGAGCAAGGACAACTTGGGGAAGCGAAGCGTCCTAGAGGTCGTCAATGGAACAGGATATAGGGGTGATTCCCAGCCGCTGCCAGATGTGGCCGGCGAAGGGGCAGCTGATGAAGAGGTGAGCGGCGTCCTTCGCGGTGGAGAGGCATCGCGGGCAGCCGGAGATGGTGATGATGTGCTTTTGGGCGAGGTTGACACGTGTCTTGAGTCTATCGCAGAAGAGTAGCCAAGGGAGGATCTTGATTTTGTTGGGCACTTGCGATCTCCAGATCGGTTGTGCGTCGTTGTCGATGTCTGGGTCCTGCGTAAGGACATTGTACCAAGTAGAAAGCGCTAGTCCTAATCTTGTGACTCCATGATGTGCTGCAACACACATAAAAGCGAAACCAATTCTTGCGAGGCAGCACGAGTTAAACGATTCCGCAGGTTACATTCTAAACCGAAGCGCATGATATTTCCTACCCTAAACATAGGTACTCGAGTGGGAAAATAGGTTTAGAAAAGTAACTGCTAGTGGTTTTGGGGTGAGCCAGGTGTCAAACCAGAAATATGTTGAGATTCCATTAATTGTAAGAACAAAGGTGATTAATGATGGTGGGATTATGATCGATTAGCGCATCTATCCGAAGCATGGCACATTCGCACTAGTCGAATATTCGGAGAAATACAAGCTAAATAGATAATGTACTGACAAAATCAAAGTCCAGCACAGAGGAGAGCAACTCTCCGGAGATTTAACAAGTAGACTGCTTACAGGCGAATCAACCTGTGGTTGAGATGGTTAGGTGGACAGTGGTATCCTCAACCCACCAGGGTTCAAATCCTTGTGCTCGCATTATTTCTGAATTTATTTCAGAATTTCCGGCGATGCGCTTTCAGTGGGATAGCGCATCTATCCAAAGCATGGCACATTCGCACTAGTCGAATAATCGGTGAAGTACTTGATTTAGGAAGCTAAATAGATAATGTACTGGCAAAATCAAAGTCCAGCACAGAGGAGAGCAACTCTCCGGAGATTTAACAAGTAGACTGCTTACAGGCGAATCTTTTTTTTTGAATAGAGAGGGGCACCAGAGGCGCCAATATTCCATTCATCCCATAGACATTGTACAACAGTGATTACATAGCCCTGCGAGCAAAGAGTTTGGAAGATAGACTCAACCGGACAGCGGCTATTTCTATGAGAAGAATTAGTACAACTAAAGATAGGCCTAGACAAAGATTGTCTAATTGCCTAATGAGCACAGTTATGCGCTACCCCATTTATATCTCTTTTAATATGATACACTGCATGGGATAGAAATTGTACTATTTTGTGGAAATCTGCAATTTGCACTCTAATCTCCCAAGGGACCCGCGGATTCTGTGAAGAGGAGGCCACAACTGCTTTTGCCAGTGTCAAGCTGTCTGTTAAGAATGTGACTTGTTGGATCTGTAGTAAGCTGGCCACCTTCCCTGCTAAGTTGAGAGCTGCAGCTTCAACTTGTAAGACAGTTGGAGTCACCGGCATGGATGCTTGTATCAACACAGTATCAATGTGATGCAAATTCTGAAGTTTACAATACACTCCTATTCTTGTCACCTCTTGTGCTTGAGATCCAATTTTCTTGATTTTCCATGTTGCATCCGAGAAAATCTTGGGACCTGTAATTTGTAGATCAGACTTGAGTGTTTCCCCTTGCTCTAGAACAGAAGGAGCTCCTTGTTCATCAACCTGCAAAGCGGAAAAAGCAGCAGTAATGTTGTTGCACGGTTTTAGTTGTTGCTGCAGCGCCAACCGAGGCATGTCCAACATCTCCATATTTTGTCTAATTGCTTGTGCCATGTGATGAACTTGGTGTGGGCTGCCTGGCTTCCTATCAAAAAGATTGTCATTCCCGGACTTCCATATGCACCACATAAAGGTAAGGATGTTTGGCAAGGATGCATGTGGATGATTCATATTTAGGAACGTTATATGAAGCTGAGTGAGAGAGTTACAGTTTAGAACTAGAATATCAGAACGAACGAACCAAGGAGCAGTGAACCAAGCGGCTCTAGCATAATTGCATGTAAAGAATAAATGAATATCATCCTCCTCCATGCCGCATCTAGAGCATAGTTTACTGATGTGTTTGGGGACAAGGGGACAACCTTGTTGAACACCTCTGTCTCCTCTGAATCTCGCAAACGGTTGACCATTAATGACAACAGAAAAAGTCGGCGAAGAAACACATGAGTGGACTAAATTAATAAAATGACCGTGCAACCCTTTACGTGCAAGAGCAGCAATAATGAAATTCCACTCGAGTCTATCAAAAGCTTTGGCAAGATCTATTTTAAGCATAAAAGCTTTATTCTTCCAAGAAGAAAGATCAAAAGAATGTGTTATCTCTTGTGCTATGATGATGCTACTGCTAATACGCCTACCCTCAATGAAAGCTTGCTGAGAAGGATGAACATAGTCCGGCAAGTGAGGTTTCAGTCTATTGGCAAGGCATTTTGCAATAATTTTGTAGATGACATTGCAAAGACTAATGGGCCTATAATCTGCTGGCACTAAAGGAACAAGCTTTTTAGGAATCAGAACAATGTGGGTATCATTTATATGTGCTGGCATTATACCTATTTGGAAGAAATTCCTTACCAGCTGCACGACATCTTGCCCGATCCACACCCAGGTTGCAATGTAGAATTCTACATTAAATCCATCAGGCCCTGGCGATGCGTTTCTTTTCATACCCTTGAGAGTGCCCAAAATCTCCTCTTCATCTGGAATAGAATATGTGTAGTCCTGTGTTTGTTGGGGAAAGTGAACATTGAAGAAGGGTCTGCCATTGTTAGTTTGAGTGGATGCAAAAATAGATCTGAAGTAATTGACAAATGTATTACTGATTTTGTCCGGCATGTGTTGTATAACATCATTTTCATCTTTGACTGAAGTAATGGTATTCCTTCTTCATCTTTTGATGATAGCACGATGGAAGAAGGAAGTGTTCCTGTCTCCATCTTTGATCCACTGTTTTTTCGCTCTCTGCATGTAGGATTCCCTTAGTTTTGTCATTGTTTGCTCATACCTTTTAACTAACGATGCCTCCAAAGCATGGTGTTGGTCTTGAAACGGCTTCATTTGAATTTGCTTGATCTGCTCCTCTAAATTATTTAGTTCCTGATTGAGTGGCTTCTTTTTCTTACACCATATCTTAAGAGAGCCTGCAAGATGGTTAGTTCTATTTGAGAAGGATTTATTTTTTGAAGAAACCCAAACTGATCTTGCATGGTTTAGGAAATCTTGTTCTTTAAGCCACCAATTTTCAAACTTAAAAGAGCATTTTATATTACAAGTGCGACCTTCCGTGGACAGCAAGATTGCAGCATGATCACTGAGATTGTGGAAAATAGGCATGTTGTAAACATTAGAAATAGGATAAGCAGCACACCATTCAGCATTTACCAAGCATCTGTCCAATCTTTCAAAAGTGGGTTCAGAGGCAAATCTTTTATTTGTCCAAGTGTATGCCGGACCACTGAAACCCAAATCAAAGAGACCACATTGTTTCACTAAAGCACGAAAACCATACATGCGAGAGCGATTTATATTAGGGGAGTTTGTGTCCATATCATACAAAAGCTCATTCATATCCCCTATACATAGCATGGGTAAACTCGAGTTATTATACGCAAAAGCAGCCACCTTACTCCAGATTTGAAAAGTTTGACGATGATACGGATCATCATAGATACACACGAAGCCAAACTTCAGATTGCTAGTACTATGTACAGCAGTAGCTAAGATAACATGGAAGCTAGCACTATGAACATGAACTTGCAGATCATCATTCCACATTAGCCATAGCCCACCCGAGCGACATCGAGAGGGAACCACTAAAGCGTCATTCATGTTGAATCTGGCAGATAGATCAGAAGATTTTACCTTTGTCGATTTAATTTCAGAAACAAAAACTATCTGAGGTTTCGCAGAATGGATCATCCTGGCAAGAAAGGCCATCTTCTCACTGCCAAGATTCCTTCCCATACCTTGGCAATTCCATCCCAGGGCCCTCATGACGCCTACAGAACTGGCTTCGTTCCGTCAAGGTCCAGCTACCTATTCTGTTCCTCCAATGCCTTCTTGCTCCTTTGAGGAGTGGATGTACTAGGCAAGGGCATAAATAGCTGACCTGTATTGATGCTTCAACGGCAAGCTAGGATTTTGAGAGCTTGTATCCAGCGGAATCAGAGAGCACAGCTGGTCAATCATCCACACAACAGCAAGAATAGGGAGGATTTGGGATCTTTGGTTCGTGGGTCCCTAGAGAAAAGAGGGGATTCTGTTGGGGGAGTAGCAGATCGAGAGTGTGAAGCAATTAGCGAGGGCGAGAAACAACAACGAATCCGGATTTGGGAAAGATTAGAGAAATCTAGGCAAGAAGAGAAGGAATCAGGAAGGAGATTAGAAACGGCATCACGCCAGTCGCCGGCAAATTGCCAAAGTCGCCACGGAGGGCAAAGTCCGGAAACTTCCCTTGCCGTTGATTCGTCACGGCCAAAAGTGTTGGCGCTGGCTATGGCTACAGGCGAATCAACCTGTGGTTGAGATGGTTAGGTGGACAGTGGTATCCTCAACCCATCAGGGTTCAAATCCTTGTGCTCGCATTATTCTTGGATTTATTTCAGCATTTTCGGCGATGTGCTTTCAGTGGGAGGAGACGTTCCCGTCGACGACGAGGCGCCTATGGTGACTTCGTAAATCTCAAGATGATATGGCGGCTCAGTCTCTCGGAGATGCTCATAGAGGTAGTGTGTGTATGCGTTTATAGAGATGAGTGTATGTGCATGTATATGAAGTATGAACGCTTGTGTCTGTACTGATGCTCAAAAAAAAGTAGACTGCTTACAGTAGCAGCAACGTCTTTATTTTTCACGGAAGTACAAAATACAATTACACGGATACGAAGTAAAATTGCTAAGACTAACGAAACCAAGGGCCATAGCCCAAACTAAAAGTGATCATCTGAGCAGAAATGCAGATTATTTAGCTAGCTCTGGTGCCAAATTCATTCGATCTTCAGTCAATTCTCCCTGCGTTGCAGCCTGAGCGCGAAGGCCTGCAGCGAGAGGAGCACCTTCTTGAGCCGCTCTCTGGCTTTGGCGTCGATGAGGTTCCCCTCGCCGTCCAACTTGGGCGGGTCCTCATACGCCCTGATGTGGAGCTCCGGCTTATTGATGAAGTGCAGGTCCAGATATATCCCGATCTCGCGCAGGTGGAGTGACGCCCTGCCCCCACCAAAGTCGCCCCCGGCGCATACGATCGCCGCTGCCTTGTCGGCCCAGCATTTGTGCGTGCCCCTGGAAGCCGTCGCCGCCGTCCGTCTCCAAGTCTGGGTTGGCCATGGGCAGTCCAGAGATGTCGATATGGTCGATGCGCAGCCCCGGGATGGACTCCTCGCACATCTCCTCGGCTACAGAACGCATGCAAGGCGCGGTCAGCACTCAGCTGGGCGCGTAACCACATGCAAAATGAAATGTGTGTACGTACCCGCACGGATGAGGCCGACGTGCCAAGAGTTGCTGCGGAGGGAGCCGGAGATGGCGGCCACACGGAGGATGGGCTTTGCCGTCGTCGACGCCGTCACGGATCCCATGCTTCGATCTTGATGGTTGCCGTGACAACCTGTGAGTGAGTGGTTGTTCGGTTTACTGACGTGATATGGAGCTCGATTAGTGACTGGTGTCCGGTCATGGAAGCGGAGACGGCTTAAATAGAGGACCAAAGTTGATCTCAGCCAGGTCATTGTGAACGTCAGAGTTGCTGGCGTGACCGTTTTGTCCCGTTGAACAACAGAGTGAGTCATTTGATCCACTACCGTTAGTGGAAAGATATGAGATCGTCATCGATGGCATCATTTCCTGATCTATTTCTAGTTGCCTAATCTAGTACTAACAATATGATTAAGTTTCTGATCAATTGCTACTTGCCCAATCTAGTACTAGCAGTATGATTAAGTAATAGGCAGGTTCGTGGATGCATGTGTAAGCACTGTACGTGAGTATATGGCCAACGACCAGCAGCCGTCACCAATAGTATTCGGAGACCTCATTGATGACGTCACTCGCCAGCGACTATGCCTGGGTTTCTTTTAGAGCATCTCCAATAGGCGCCGAACGCGCCACGCGCAAAAAACAGCTTTGTCGCGCGCCCATCGTCTGGTTTAGCGCGGTGTGCAGCGCTGGCTCCAGCAACCGCGCTAAAATGCAGCGCGCGCGCCGCTCCAGCAGCGCGCAAAAATGCAGCGCGCACGACTCTCGCTCAAACAACATATGCATTCGAAAACAGAAGCAAAAAGATCAAACACAAACAAAAATAAATCAAAATAAATAGTTCAATTTCATTATTACAACTTAAACAAACAGTTTATCGTTCAATACAACAAATAGTGCAATTAAACATAACAAATAGTTCAACAATACAATATCGAACGCACAAATCATGATGCTCTTTGTCGTCCATTCCATGCCCATCACTCCTCAATGAGATTCTTCTGAAGATCATTATGCGCTGCGGGACATCTAATGGCATGATAGGAGGCAACAAAACGGGCCACCCTTTCAGCCCTCCGTCGCACTCGCACGGGATATCCCAAAAGCTCATACTGAGAGTCAGTGGCGGAGGCACCGCCCGGCGACCCTGGGCACTTGCCCGGGCTCGCTGGCTCCCCGGCAACAGTGCTGGATCGATTAACAAAGGCCTAAAGTTTTTTTTTGAGAATCACAGCGCACTTTATTGCTGAACTTCAATGTTTACATGGATACATAA
This sequence comes from Triticum dicoccoides, assembly GCF_002162155.2. Classification (NCBI taxonomy): domain Eukaryota; kingdom Viridiplantae; phylum Streptophyta; class Magnoliopsida; order Poales; family Poaceae; genus Triticum; species Triticum dicoccoides. Next base: position 726,473,393 of record NC_041384.1, read on the forward strand.
ATGAGCAGGTGGTGCATCAAGCCACACATGCCTACCTATATCAAGAGACGTAGTCATACGTGCTAGTCTGTGAGACTCCCCATTACATTCGCGCTGTTCATGACTAAAAAGACAAGCCCTAAATAAATTGCTTCGTTCTTTGATCTCATGAAACATCATACAATGTCCACCAAGGTTCTTTAGTGCTTCGATTTCCCGGACGACTCTCAGACAGTCAGTAGCAATATGTACTCTTTCCAGGTCCAGGTCCTCACTCAGCGCTAGTGCTTCTCGACATGCAAGTGCTTCTAGGGTTTCTGCATCAGAGATGCCCTCAAACACCACTGCCGAGGCCCCTTGGAAACGCCCTTGTTCATCCCGGCATACGGCCCCAACCGCCCCTCTGCATTGTGTCTTCGCCACAGCTCCGTCGACGTTGATCTTGCAATGTCCTGTGAGCGGAGGAACCCATCGAGGCACCGCCCGAGCTGCCCCATGCCTGGTCTTGGTCTGCACATCTAACACCTTAAGCTCCTCCAAGTATCTGCTGATGAATAGATGCGTCGACAATGGACTTTGGAATTCATGCTGATGAATAGATGCGTCGACAATGGACTTTGGAATTCATGCTCATGAATTGCTTTCCTCCGGGCATACCATATTGCCCACAAAGTGACTAACACCTCGATAAACTTCTTGTTGGACAGAGTCTCGCTTATCCCGAATAACCATAACTTTGCATCTTGTGTTTCATCTCCATATATCGGAAGGGTAGAATCATCATCCCGCAGCGCCCACACACTTTTTGCCATATTACAATCCAGTAAAGAATGTCTCCATGTATCATTTGTTGCATTACACAGGGAGCAGACCGGTGTGGTGGCCATTTGCCGTTGTGCACGTACCTCTCCCGTCAGCAATGATGCCTTGGCCAGCCTCCAAGCAAACATACGTAACTTTGGCGGTACTTTTGTGCTCCATAGCTTCTTCCAACCCTTCTCCTCCTGCTGTAAATTGGAGTTCCCCGTGTTGATCGTAGTGCCATGCCCAGAAATCATGAGAGTTTGAGTGACTTAATGGAATCTTTCATACCAGCTCGATGTCCATAGGCAGCATATAAGTGTTTAGCTTCTGAACATCCCATTCTTTTGTTGCTGCAGCTATAAAGTCAGCTACTTTCTCAGGTGGGTTTGCAGCCGCTGCACATATTGGCCGCAGCATGAAATCACGTGGTAGCCAGCCATCCTCCCATGCATTCGTATCTGCTCCATTTCCTATGCGCCGGATCAAGCCCAGTTTGAGTACTTCCTTTCCTTCATGTAAAGCGCGCCATATCTGAGATGGATTTGTTTCCAACTCTGCATCAAGAAAATCAGTAGCCGAAAAATACACAGCCTTGAGTAGGCGTGAACTCAGGGAGTCTTGATCTTGTGTTATTCTCCACTCTTGCCGAGCCAGTAATGCTAGGTTGAATATCTCCATATCCTAGAATCCCAAGCCTCCTCTATATTTTGGCATGCACATGGAGTCCCAAGACACCCATGCCGTTTTTCGTTCGCCCCTTTTGCTGCCCCACCAAAACTTATGAACCATCGACGTGATACACTCGCACAAGCCCCGTGGCAATTTGAAGACGGACATGGAATATGTTGGTATTGCCTGCACAATAGACTTAATTAGCACCTCCTTGCCACTTCCTGCTAACATCTTCTCCATCCAGCCTTGCACACGCTTCCATATGCGCTCTTTGATATATGAAAACGTTCCATTCTTTTCACGTCCCACATCTGATGGTAACCCAAGATATCTTTCATTTAGCGATTCATCTGATGGTAACAAAGGCCTAAAGCTGTTCGGTAGCTTGCTTTACCTGGGCAAAAATAATTTGGGCCTTCGTTTCTCAATGGTTCACAGCCCAACAGGTAACCACACGAGACCCGCAGCCCAGCCAACAGTTCACGACCTGAGGGAATGCACGTACGTACGGTGTGTGTCTCAAAAAAAAACCTACGTACGGTGTGGTTTGTTCTAAAAAAAGCATGGCATGGTTGGATCGGTCGCTCCTGTCTCTTCGTTTCTCACAGGCGCCGAGCGCAGGGACTGGGCGACAGGGGCGGCGGTTAGCCTAGAGCCCTACCTGCCCTAGACGGCAAGACGGGGCCGCGGCGAGAGGACGTCCTGCGCCCAGGCAAGCCTACTCCTTCCTCTCATGATCTCATCTTTGGCACAGTTCCTTGGCTAAGAATTCTCCATGGAAATTAGGGCTAGATGCTAGGGATCCCTCATCTAATCATCTCTGAATAACTGGTCAACAGCAGGGATTGAAGCACAACCAAGACCTCATGTAGAATCCCAAAACAGCAGCAGCTCTGCGCTCCTCTGTGCTATCCTGTTAGTTAAAGTGTTAATTAGTTCTGTAGTACTACCACATGCCTCCGGAAACAGTTTTGATATTAATCTGTTTGTTGATTTCTTTAAATCCGAAAAGTCATTTGGCAGTCAGCAATGAACGAATAGATTTAGGGCTTAAATTTAGGTAGTGCTTCGTTGACGGCTTTAAGGAATTTTGATACAGTACATGTAGTTTATGTGTAAGTAGTTCTGTACTAGTGCTATTTTTTGTAAAGATCGTACTGTTGTTACTTATTGTAGCTCATTTTCTTATTTACTTGTGTGACAACTAACTTCAAATTTTATCATTAAATTTCAAAGATGAGGAGGTTTTTGGTGAATAGAGCAAGCACTGAAAATGTGAATCATGTGCAACCGGAACTAGAAGTTGAGGCACAACCACCGCCTAACATTGCCAATCGGAAATAATGATTGGTTCAATGACTTGATGATATGTTAGACCAAACAGGAGTTATTGAACTCAGTTGATGATAAGGATATTATTCAAATATTTACTGCAATGAGGTCACGGAAAGGGCATTTGCCCCGTGATTTTCTTTAGTGCACTGTCCGTATGTTCCATCTGGCCATCTCTATTCTTGCAAGCTTTCAAGATTTAATATATTCACATCTCACAACTTAACTACAAATCCATTTTCTATCTTGTAGTGCCTTCTAGGACTTTGGCAACATGACGAGTTTGCCTCTACGCAAGGGTGATTGTATGTCTTTGTTTTGGCAAAAATGAACAAATGAGAGATTCTTTTGACCGTGGTGGAAGAAGATGCAAGATCACACCTGGTGACATCTAGGTATGGATACCTTTAATTTTGTTGACAACATTGCGAGCTTGCCTCTATGCAAGGCTAGTTATTTATCTTTTGTTGTCAAGTCTGAACTTTATTTGGTCTATGAAATAGATATTGATATTTTATATATTAAGTTCACTTTAAAATTACATTTTGTGTGATTATTATATTTATGTTTTCACATCATTATAATGTGGATTTGTCATTCAAAAATTTGGTGATATATTATATGATCTGTATCCGAATACCCGATTTTTGATTTATAGATTATACACTTAGGCTCAACTTGCCCAGGCTCCACAAAAGTTCTGGCTCCACCACAGCTGAGAGTAGTCTACATCTTGGCCACGCTCATTCTCGATGATCATGTTATGCATGATCATACAAGCGTGCATGATGTACCAAAGCATTTTCTGATCCCAAAATCTAGCCGGTCCTCTCACAATAGCAACTTGGGCTTGCCAAATCTCAAAAGCTCTCTCCACATCTTTTCTAGCCGCCGCCTGAGCATTGTGGAAATCAAGTTCTTTCTTACCTTCTGGCTTTTTCAACGGCTTGACAAAGGTTTGCCACTTCGGATAGATGCCATCCGCTAGATAATAGCCATAGTTGTATGTACGGCCATTTGCTACAAACTGCACCGGTGGCAACTCACCATTTGCAATCTTATTCATCAGTGGTGACCGGTTCACAACATTGTCATTCAAAGATCCAGGCATTCCAAAGAATGCATGCCAAATCCAAGTCTCTTGATTGGCCACCGCTTCAAGGATTATAGCGGAACCCTTTTTTTGGCCGTGGAATTGTCCATACCATGCCTTTGGACAATTCTTCCAACTCCAATGCATGCAATCTATTGAGCCAAGCATGCCAGGAAAGCCGCGAGCTTTGTTCATCACCAATAGCCTTGCGATGTCTTCAGCATTGGGAGATCTCAAATACTCCTCGCCAAACACTTGCACAATTCCTACTGTGAAGCGCTTGACACACATGATGGCTTGGCTCTCACCCATAGCCAAGTGATCATCAACTAGATCAGCCGGTATACCGTATGCCAACATACGCAAAGCAGCTCTCACCTTCTGAAAAGTGATATGCCCGAGCTCTCCGGCGGCATTCCTCCTTTGCTGAAAAAAGCGGTCATGGCTCGCTAGTTTCTCTGCAATGCGCCTGAACAACTCGGTGCTCATCCTAAATCGGCGACGAAAATACGACTCGGGGTATGTGGGATTCTCCGCAAAATAATGCATGATCAATCTGTTGTGGGCATCGATCCTATCCCTCCAAATTTTCTGCCGACCCATAACCGAACCACCGTGCTTCGGTTTTTATTGATATGCATAGCTAGGATCATTTCAAGATCCTCCTCCTCTTCCATGTCAAATTCAAGCGCCGGAACGGTCGCCGGGTGGCGCGGTCGGCGACGGCGGCGCGGCTGGATGGGGGATGGGAGGTGCGAGCGAGTGCGCGAGAGTCCAGCGTGCGGGAGCGGGCATAGCAAATAAGCGGCGCGTGATTGAGTTTCGGCCCACGCGCTGAACTACATATGCCGCGCGCGCTGTTTTCGCGCGCCGGCAGGAGCAACTATTCCGGTTGCGCGCGCACTAAAACGAGGAATTTTGCGGCGCAGCGCTAGTTTGGCGCGGCTGTTGGAGATGATCTTAGTTGTTTAGCGAGCCAATTAGGGTCCTCTTCAAGACTTCAACGGTTCAACCCGGAGTAGATAATGGGCCACCTTTCCCCTTCACCCCCCACTCCAGCGACAGGCAAACAGGGAGAAGGCTTCATTTCCACCGTCGATAGCCGGCGAGCCCGGCGGTTCCTCTTTCGTCCGTCGGCCGCTCCAGCGACAGGAGGGGAGAGGAACCCTGGCGCTTCGTTCCTGGCATGTAGATAGGTTAGGTTTAGGATTTGGCCGAGGCGGCGCTCTGGTGATGGCGGTGTCTCATCGGCATTTGTTTCTTGCGGGGTTCCGTCCACCTCGCCGATGCCCTACAAGATGAAATCGAGGAGCCTCTGGGGTAGATTCATGCCGCTCTATTTGGGTGGTGAGGTTAGGTTCTGCCTCACTGGCATGCGCGACGGCAGGCATCATTTCCTCATATGTGGTTGGCGAGGCGGCGGCGGTGGCCACATCAGGAGATTTTGATCTCCCCATCCCGCTCCTTCCATGGTGTTGTCTACTGCGGCATCGTTAGCGAAGATGGGAGAGATGTGTACAGGAGATATGGCCGACTCGCGGTGCTGGCCCGTGCGGGAAGACGGCGACTTGTCCCCTTCCTCGACGACACTTCGGCGGCAGCGCGGATCGTCGTGGAGTGTTTGGTGTTTTGCGTTTTGTCCCCCTGGGCCTTTACTTGTTTTTCTTGGGGGCTTACTGCAATGTATGTTGAGACAGCTGTGTTTCTGGACCCTTCTAGCGAGTACTACTGCGTGTATGCTATGGTTACAACTTGGGTAATGAACACATGGTTTCTCCTAAAAAAGGTGGTTTAGTACCCCTCCGAACATTAAACTACAAGAGTTTTAGTGATACACGAGCCCAAGCAATGCTACATACACGGGGACTTTACGTGTGTTTTACAGGACTAGGCTGACATGAAATATGCTAATTGGGCATTAGAGGACACGCCCCCCTGAAAATCAGGGGGCGAGATTAGTGAGAGGGGGAAGAAAAGTCTGTTGGGTTAAGTAAAAGTAATCCGTGAGTCTAGCATTTTTGCACAAGCCCTCAGGCGGATCTATTAGGCGAACAAACCGACCACTATTATTCCTAATCGATAATGGAGCAAGCCTATGAACTTCAAAGTTTAGGCCTCATTTGGTTTTAGGGATTTTTATAGAAAAACATAGAAACAAGAATTTCAGAGGAAAATTTTACTATAGATGCATTCGGTTTGTACGAAACGCGCATAATTATGAAAATAATTAATAACCTATTAAAAAAATAAACATGCATGGAAACTATTCATTATGTATACAAAAAAATTATACAATGTGTATGAAAAAAGTACACATCAAAAAATTAAATGAAAATTTTTAATCATGTATTTCACTTTTTTAAATATGTATAAATAATGTTTCTAATGTATACAAAAATGTACAACATGTATGAAAAAATTGGACATGAACATAATATAAAGGAAAAATCATGTATTTAGAAAATATGTATAAAACAATGTTCCTGATATATAGAAAAATATAGAAGTTGTGCATAAAAAAGTGAAAAGGGGGCAAAGGTCCAGGCCGGGTCAGCCCATTAGTCCCGGTTCAGTCCAGAACCGGGACCAATGGGGGCATTGGACCCGGTTCGTGAGCCCAGGGGGCCGGCCGGGCCACGTGGGTCATTGGTCCCAGTTCATCTGGACCTTTTGGTCCCGGTTGGTGGGACGAACCGGGACCAATGGGCCTCGCTCCTGGCCCACCACCATTGGTCTCGGTTGGTGGCTTGAACCGGGACCAAAGGCTCCCCTTTAGTCCCGGTTCATGCCACCAACCGGGACCAATGAGGTGCCTATATATACCCCCTCGCGTAAGAGCAGAGCACACTGCTCTGTTTTTTCTGGCCAAGGGGGAGAGGGCTTGGTGGTGCTCTAGCTCACCTCCTATGCACACAAGGTGTTCGATGGAATGCCCGAGCCACACTACTTAAGCTTTCTCCTCTCCAAGCTCGACCTCTAAGCTCCATTTTCCTCAATATTTGTCTAGGTTTAGCGGTCCATCACGCCCCATTCCCATCTTCACCGCCGTCGATCACCCGCACCGAGCTCATCGCCGGCGCCACCATGGTGAGCCTCTTGTTCTTATCTTCTTTCTGAAAGGAAAAAATATTCTTACTTGTATGTTTACATAGATACTTGTATTATTTTCTTACTTTTATTATTGCATCTTATATAGTGCGATGGTTTTCGAATCCGCCCCCGTCGGCCCTCGTCCTGTCTATGATTCGGATGTGGTATATATATATATTATGTTTATAACTATTGGTTCATTTATTGTTTATAAAAATTATGCCGACCAACGTGACATAGATTTTATTTATGTAGGATGTATGTGAATTGGAAATTCCAACTGCCCTATTGTCGAGAGGTTAAATTTAGTTGAAGAAGAAAACAATTTGTTGAAGGAAAAAATAAAAAAAAAATTGAGGAGGAGAAGATGATATTGGAGTTGCATGTTGCGGATGTCGTCGATGATCACAAGATCAAGATGGATGCAATGCGCTTGAAGATTAGAAAGATTAGAAAATATGCCATTCATACCGAGGCTTGGTATCATTATGCCGTTGGATCAATTGTTACCTTGGTTGCGATTATGATCGCATTTGTTTTCGCATTGAAATGTTTTACATAGTTTCAATATATGGTTTAATTAATTAGATGCTCTGGACAGCTATATGTTGTTAGATGAGAACTATGTATGTACTTTGGTTTTAATGTGATGATGAACTTCTATTAATTTAGACACTTAATTATATATAATGCACGCAGATGAACCGGCAATGGATATACGGTGACAGACACACCTCCGAGTACATTAAGGGCGTGCATGAGTTTCTCGATGCGGCTGAGGCAAACAAGCAGAATGGTTTTATGTGGTGTCCATGCATTGAATGTGGGAATACAAGGTCTTACTCTAACCGGAAAATCTTTCACTCCCACCTGCTTTACAAGGGTTTCATGCCACACTATAATGTTTGGACAAGGCACGGAGAAATAGGGGTTATGATGGAAGACGGCGAAGAAGAAGAGTATGATGACAACTATGTGCCCCCTGAATACGGTGATGCTGCAACGGGGGTAGCTGGTGAAGATCAAGAGGAACCAGACGATGCGCCCAATGATGCTGCAACGGGTGAAGCTGCTGAAGATCAAGAGGAACCAGACGATGTGCCCGATGATGATGATCTCCGCCGGGTCATTGTCGATGCAAGGACGCAATGCGAAGATGGCAACACAAAGCTCGGTACCGTACTGGAATTGCTGCAGTGGAAGGCAGAGAATGCTGTGCCTAACAAAGGATTTGAGAAGCTACTGAAAATATTGAAGAAGCTTCCAAAGGATAACGAATTGCCCGACAGTACATACGCAGCAAAGAAGGTCGTATGCCCTCTAGGATTGGAGGTGGAGAAGATACATGCATGCCCTAATAACTGCATCCTCTACCGCGGTGCATACAAGGATCTGAACGCATGCCCGGTATGCGGTGCATTGCGGTATAAGATCAGACGAGATGACCCTGGTGATGTTGTCGGCGAGCCCCCTAGGAAGAGGGTTCCTGCGAAGGTGATGTGGTATGCTCCTATAATACCACGGTGGAAACATCTGTTCAGAAACGAAGAGCATGCCAAGTTGATGCGATGGCACAGTGAGGACCGTAAGAAAGACGGGAAGTTGAGAGCACCCGCTGACGGGTTGCATTGGAGAAAAATCGAGAGAAAGTACTGGGATGAGTTTGCAAAGGACCCAAGGAACGTATAATTTGCTTTAAGCGCGGATGGCATTAATCCTTTCGGGGAGCAGAGCAGCAATCACAGCACCTGGCCCGTGACTCTATGTATGTATAACCTTCCTCCTTGGATGTGCATGAAGCGGAAGTTCATTATGATGCCAGTTCTCATCCAAGGCCCTAAGCAACCCGGCAATGACATTGATGTGTACCTAAGGCCATTAGTTGAAGAACTTTTACAGCTGTGGAATGGAAACGGTGTACGTATGTGGGATGAGCACAGACAGGAGGAATTTAACCTAAAGGCGTTGCTATTCGTGACCATCAATGATTGGCCCGCTCTCAGTAACCTTTCAGGACAAACAAACAAAGGATACCACGCATGCACGCACTGTTTAGATGACACTGAAAGTATATACCTGGACAAATGCAGGAAGAATGTGTACCTGGGCCATCGTCGATTTCTTCCGACGAACCATCAATGTTGAAAGAAAGGCAAGCATTTCAAAGGCGAGGCAGATCACCGGAAGAAGCCCGCCATGCGTACCGGTGATCCGGTACTTGCTATGGTCAATGATTTACACTACGTAATCTTTGGAAAGGGTCCCGGTGGACTAGCTGTTCCGAATGACGTTGAGGGACACGCACCCATGTGGAAGAAGAAATCTATATTTTGGGACCTACCCTACTGGAAAGACCTAGAGGTCCGCTCTTCAATCGACGTGATGCACGTGACGAAGAACCTTTGCGTGAACCTGCTAGGCTTCTTGGGCGTGTATGGGAAGACAAAAGATACACCTGAGGCACGGGAGGACCTGCAACGTTTGCACGAAAAAGACGTCATGCCTCCGAAGCAGTATAAAGGTCCTGCCAGCTACGCTCTTACGAAAGAAGAGAAAGAAATCTTCTTTAAATGCCTGCTCAGTATGAAGGTCACGACTGGCTTCTCGTCGAATATAAAGGGAATAATAAATATGCCAGAGAAAAAGTTCCAGAACCTAAAGTCTCATGACTGCCACGTGATTATGATGCAACTGCTTCCGGTTGCATTGAGGGGGCTTCTACCGGAAAACGTCCGATTAGCCATTGTGAAGCTATGTGCATTCCTCAATGCAATCTCTCAGAAGGTGATCGATCCAGAAATCGTACCAAGGCTAAGGAGTGATGTGGCGCAATGTCTTGTCAGTTTCGAGTTGGTGTTCCCACCATCCTTCTTCAATATCATGACGCACGTCCTAGTTCATCTAGTCGACGAGATTGTCATTCTGGGGCCCGTATTTCTACACAATATGTTCCCCTTTGAGAGGTTCATGGGAGTCCTAAAGAAATATGTCCGTAACCGCGCTAGGCCAGAAGGAAGCATCTCAATGGGCCATCAAACAGAGGATGTTATCGGGTTTTGTGTTGACTTCATTCCTGGCCTTAAGAAGATAGGTCTCCCTAAATCGCGGTATGAGGGGAGACTGACTGGAAAAGGCACTCTTGGAAGTGACTCAATAATATGCAGGGATAGATATTCTTGGTCTCAAGCACACTACACAGTTCTACAGAACTCTACCTTGGTGACCCCGTATGTCGATGAACACAAGAACAGTCTGCGCTCCAAACACCCGGAGCAGTGCGACGACTGGATTACATGTGAACACATCAGGACTTTCAGCAGTTGGTTGGAAACACGTCTCAGAGGTGACAACACTGTTTCTGATGAGCTGTACTTGTTGTCCAGGGGACCATCTTTGACTGTATTGACTTACAAAGGATACGAGATAAATGGGAATACATTTTACACGATCGCCCAAGATCAAAAGAGCACCAACCAAAACAGCGGTGTCCACTTTGATGCAACAACTGAGAGCGGAAAGGACACATATTATGGTTACATAGTGGACATATGGGAACTTGACTACAGACATGATTTTAAGGTCCCTTTGTTTAAGTGCAAATGGGTCAATCTGTCAGGAGGCGGGGTACAGGTAGACCCACAGTACGGAATGACAATAGTGGATCAGAAAAATCTTGGGTACACTGACGAACCGTTCATCCTAGCCAATGATGTGGCATAGGTTATCTATGTGAAGGACGTGTCTACCAAACCGAGAAAAAGAAAAGATAAGGAAGCGAATACATCATACGATGAGCCAAAGCGCCACATAGTTCTTTCAGGAAGAAGGGGCATCCTGGGAGTGGAGGGCAAGACAGACATGTCTGAAGATTATGAAAAGTTTCATGAAATTCCTCCATTCAATGTCAAGGCTGACCCAAGCATCCTGATAAACGATGAAGATTATCCATGGTTACGGCGCAATAAGCAAATGACACAAGCGAAGAAAAAGTGAAGACTTTCTCCCGCAACTATTATGATGTAACCATGCCAACTTTGTAACACACGAGTATTGCGATGCCAACTTTTTCAGAGTTCATTTGAAAACTATGAATTTAGGTCGAATTTTCTCTATAGGTGCATCTATGTTCATTTTTTTAGTAAAGTTAATCACAAACTTGTGATTCACACAAATTTCAAAGAATTCAAATTTTAACTATTCAAATTTGAAAACTAATGGCACTAACAGAAAGTTTATAATATTTCTAAAACTAATGACACTAACAGAAAGTTTATAATTTTGCTGACCTAAAAGCAAAAAAGAATTAAAAAATAAAGCAAAAAACAAACGAAAATAAATAATACAGAAAACAAAACAAAAAAACTGGAAAAAAATAAAAATAGCAACAATAAGTATTTTGTTGTAAGTAGAAACAAAATAAAATAAATAAAGCAACAAAGAAAACAAAAAAACTAAAAAGTGTTTTCAAATTTGAAAACTAGTGGCACTAACAGAAAGTTTATAATTTTTCTAAAACTAAAAGCAAAAAGAATTAAAAAATGAAGCAAAAAACAAAAGAAAATAAATAATGCAGAAAACAAAACAAAAAAACTGGAAAAAATAGGGCTCGCCCCTGGCCCATGACCATTAGTCCCGGTTTGTGCCACAAACCGGGACTAAAGGGTTGGTCCTCGTTGCGCTCAGAGTTTAGTCCCACCTCGCCAACTGAAGGGCGCCCACACCGGTTTATAAACCCATCCCTCTCTGCCTTGTTGAGCTCCTCTCAAAGTGAAAATAGATGGCTCCTATACAGGGAATTTGACCTAAATTCATAATGAAATTCTCTGAAATTCATAGAAATTGATTATGAATTTAGGTTGAATTTTCTCTATAGGTGCATCTATGTTCATTTTTTTAGTAAAGTTAATCACATACTTGTGATTCACACAAATTTTAAAAAATTCAAATTTAAACTATTCAAATTTTAAAACTAATGGCACTAACAGAAAGTTTATAATTTTTGTGACCTAAAAGAAAAAAGAAATCACTAAAAAAATATAAGTATTTAGTTCTAAGTAGAAATGAAAAAAATAGCGAAAAAAAAATGTCTATAATATTTGTTATGACTAACTAAAATTACCAAATTGAGTATAATGATAAAACACAGTAATATTAAATAGGAGGAAAAAGAATGACTCAAAAATCAATTTTTATAGTAAAGTTATTCATAAACTAGTGATTCACACAAATTTTAAAAAATTCAAATTTTAAAACTAATGACACTAACAGAAAGTTTATAATTTTTGTGACCTAAAAGAAAAAAGAAATCACTAAAAAACTATAAGTATTTATTTCTAAGTAGAAATGAAAAAGTAAATAGCAAAAAAAATGCCACCTACTGGGCCAGCACAACCTGAATACGACTAGAAACCCAACCATGGGCCAGGATTCAGGCCCACAGCAGGCCCAGTAGGCCCACGGGCATTGCAGTGTCTCATTAGGCTCGTAAGCCTGTAGTTCAGAGGAGTTCGAAAGGGAACACAGAGCAGGGCTTATAAACAGGTGCGGGAGCTCTTCAACTAGCAAGGTGGGACTAAACTCCCACCACCGTGCCAGCGCAAGGCCATTGGTCCCGGTTGGTG
>NC_041384.1:726486098-726486802 GCF_002162155.2 Triticum dicoccoides
ATAAGCCAGCACTTAGGAAATTTTCACATTTCCCTCTTAGTTGCCCCCGACGACGCCGAGCACATCGACGCCGCCAGGCTGCCCCGACGCCGCCCGCCGCCCCCTCCGTCGCCGTCGCCCGCGCCCTCGCCGACCGTCACCCGCGCCATTACCCGACGTCGTCGCCCGCGCCCTCGCCCGACGCCGTCGCCCTCGCCCGACACCGTCGCCGCGCGCCGCCGTCCCCTGCCCCGACGTGCGCCACCCCTGCCCCGTCGCCGTCGCCGTGCTACCGTCCCCTGCCCTGACGCGTCGCCGCCTCTGTGAGCACCGCGCGTCTACCGCCCCCGCCGCCGCCGTGCAATTTTTTTAATTATACATGCTATTTTTTACATGTTTTTAGATTTTCATATATATATGTATGTATGTATTTTTTAGATATATGTATTTTTTGATGTATGTTCATATATGTATGTATGTATTTTTTTACATGTTTTTTGTATGTATGTATGTATTTTTTTCAATTGTAATGATGTTTTAAAAATACATATATGCAAAAGTTAGATTTTTAATTAGAAAAGTTTTATCTATATATGTTCTCTGATTTAGTACATTTTAGGTTAGTTTCATTTTTTAAAAAGTTTTTATATATTTAGCAAGAAGGAATAGAAGGAAGAAGAAGGAAGAAAAGGTTCTAGGATCGTCAAGGGGTCGAAAGGGGGTCG
>NC_041384.1:726487188-726521411 GCF_002162155.2 Triticum dicoccoides
GAAAGAATAGAGGAGTTCTTCTCCTCTATTCTTTCTTCTCCTCTTTTTTTCTTCTTATTCCTCTTTTTCTTTATCGGGAACGAGGGTCGTCGAGGGTCACCGAGCGATAGAGGAAACCCTAAATAGCAAGCTTCTCGACGACCCTCGACGACCCTCGTTCCCGATAAAAAAAAGAGGAAGAAGAAGAAAAAAAGAGGAGGAGAAAGAATAGAGGAGTCTTTCTCCTCTATTCTTTCTTCTCCTCTTTTTTTTCTTCTTCCTCTTTTTTTTATCCTTGAAGCGTTGTCGAGGCCACCCCAAACCCTAGAGAAGCAGCGTCGAGGCCACTAATTAATATTAGTTCTACGTTTGCCACTAATATATCCATCTGTCATGTTTGAATAATAATTGCCATGTTGTAAATATTTGTAGAAACTATGGACACCGCCCGAGACGAAGTACAAGAAGAGTTGTTGGGGGACATAATCAGACGAGGAAGTGATGCCGTCTACTCGTTGTTTCTCAACGACACCGATGGTCTGGAAGCAGCTGGCTATGGTTATGATGGCTCCGGTGACCCAATGCCGGTGCAAGAAGGAGACCCTGAGGACGGCACCGGTGACCCAATGCCGGTGCAAGAAGGAGAACGTGATGACGGCTCCGGTGACCGAACCGAGTCCGGCCAGGTATATATATTAGTTAATCCTATGATGACTAGCTAATTGATGCATTCATTGTTTTGGTATGTACACATATTAATTAAGTCTTTGTTCTTTTTTCTAGCCCTTCGGATCGAGCACAACTTCGGTAAAGAGACGAGGCCCGAAGAAAAACTTGAGCTCGGATGAAAGGTTTGAGATCATAGCAATCGCGCCCGACGGCCAACCGATTGAACCCATTCGGACAAAGAACGAATTTGTTGCTCAGTGCGGGGTTCTGGTTAGGGACAAGATCCCGATCAGCATCCAGCAATGGTTAAAGCCGGCTACAGAAGACCCCGATGTGTCTTATGTCAATGATATGCAGAAAAATGGTCTTTGGATTGAGCTGAAGTCAAATTTCACCCTACTGCGAGAGGATGATCCAGAGAAGCTAGTTAAAGAGCAATTAATCAAGTCTTTTGCTCTTAAGAGGATGGCAGACCTATTCAGGATGTGGAAGAACGAGCTGAATAAGTTTGTCGATAAAAAAGAGACACCAGAATTCAAGGGCAGATATGAGAAGATCAGAGATCACTGGCCCGCATTTGTGGCCCACAAGACATCGAAAAAGAGTAAGAAGATGTCGGCGAAAAATAAGCAAAATGCTGCGAAGAAGAAGCATCACCATCGCACGGGGTCAGGTGGCTACCTCGTAGCCCGGCCTAAGTGGGCCAAGACTGAGAATGATCTGGTTGATAAAGGGATCGAACCAGAGACAATTAACTGGCCAGACTGTTGCCGGACTTGGTTCTCCGGGGCTGGCGGAAACTTGGACCCTGTATCAGGGAAGTGCATTTGGACGGACGAGCAAATGGAAATACCAGTCAAGAGGCTTAAGCACTATATCGAAGCAGCGCAGCAAGGGACGTTCGTTCCAGACAGAGAGAACGACGAGCTCACAATGTCCCTCGGGAATCCTGAGCACCCTAGACGGACACGAGGCACGCCAGGCTCCATTCCGTGGAAGGCTGGGTTTCCGGACGCAGGCGGTTACAAATGCCACGAGAGGAGGAAGAAAGTGGAGCAGACCCAACTGCAGGCGTTGCACGCTAGGGTACAAGCGATAGAGGAACGAGAAGCAAATCACAGCAAACAAACTGCCGAAGCTTCCCCCAAAGCTACCCCACCGTCTCAGCGGAGAAGCAGCGTGGCTTCCACCGAGCTGCTTCAACCGGAGCATGTCTTGATGGTTCCTGCCAGCTATCTCGTGGATGCTATCATGGAGTCTCAAAATTTCCACCTTATAACGCAATGGATTAATATGAAGGTCAAGGCGGTTGTTGGCTCTGTTTTTCCTACTAAACCCGGCGCAACTTTTCACTACCGGCCGATTCCAGAAGGATATGCTAGGGTGACGGCCGACTCCAACTTGACCACCCTACCGGTGAAGGGGAGACTCGGCTGGGTTCTGCTCTCAAGACTCCATGCCTATGGCGGAAGGAGCTCATCAATCTTCCGAACTGGACGCCTCCGCCTCCTCCTTCTCCTCCTCCGGCGAGTCAGGGCACTCTGCCTCCTCCACCGCCTCCTCCTCCGGCGAGTGACGATCAGGGCACTCGGTCGGCTCCTTCTCCGGCGCGTGGCGGCACTCCGCCTCCTTCTCCGCCTGCGCCGGCGAGCCCGAGCAGCCAGCCTCCTCCTTCTCCGCCTCGTCGGCAAGGGCGGAAGAGACATGCCGCCGCTCCGGCTGCTCCGACGCGTCGTAGTCCTTCTCCTCCGCCTCGTAAGCAAGTAAAGAAGACAACCGCTCCGTCCGCTCTGCCGGCGTCTAGCAGTACAGCCAGAGGCGGAAGGACATACAGATTCGGTCCTTCTCTAAAGACTCCAGAGAAGTTACCATACTAGAGGACCCCGGAGGAGAACACCGAGATCGCGCGAGAATAAGTGAGGAACTTATTTGAAGGGGTGAAAGCAAATAAACATCCACCTCCGGAGGAGAAGGTAGATCCGGTGAAAGCGAAGCGCACTCTGGCTGCCCTGACAAAACCACCCAAGTCTCCGCCGAAAGGAAACTATGAGCGCATTATTGGAAAGGAATTTGCCGAAGCGGAGCGGTCGGGAAGTACTGTTAGTGATCAAAGGCTGAAAGAACGACGAGCTGGGAAACAAATTTCCCAGCTCGGCAAACAAGCGAAGCAATCGTGCCCCCCGCTCAAGGTGCCTAGCGACATCGTCGCTAATGATCCGAGGATGGTGCCCGGTTATAGCAATCTTGGAGATTACCTACCCGACGATGTACATTATGATTTCTTGGAGGTGCAGATACAAAGATACGAGTACGGGAAGCCTCTCGTCAAAGATGAAAGATCTCTATCAACGATGATGCGAAGATTGCATGCTTGGTACTTGAAAATCTGCAGAGAGTCTGGGGGGAGGAATACTTTGTATGTGAGAGTTAAAAAGGAGCATGACTTCGTTGGAATTAAACTATTGCCTATTCCATTTGAGGAGTTCTTTCAGTTTTTCAATCAATTGGCCCTCGATAAAGCAACGGTCACCTGCTACTATCTGTAAGTAGTACTACTTCTGTCATTAAGTCTCTCTATATAGCTCAGCTCTTTTATTGCATGTATTTATAATTATCCTCACTATATTATGCAGATTGAAGATCGTCGAATTGAAGAAAAGACAAATCGGTGATATTGGGTTCATTAACACAAATCTCATAGATGCAACTGAGGTTAAATTTCATGTCGCAGATACCGAGGCCAACTTGCTACGATCGTTGGTAATAAATGAAAACAAAGATATAATACCCTTTCCTTACAACTTCAAGTGATTGTTACTGTCTTGTGCATATTCGGTTTCCCTTATATATTAGTCAAGGTTATAGTAATGTAATTGATGAGTTATGCATGTGTGTGCAGTTTCCACTATATTCTCCTAGAGATTAAGCTTCAGCAGGGACTAGTAACCGTCTTAGACTCGAGACGAAAAGATCCCCAGGACTATGCGGACATGACTCAAATGCTCGAGAAGTAAGTTAAATCGATCATTATCCACCATATCAACAACTTTGTTCATTTCCTGATATATCAAGTAATTGTTTTCTTTGTCTGGCAGGGTTTGGAGAAAATTCAGCAAAAAAGCTCCGGGACTGCCGAAGAAGCTGCAATTTAGACACCCGAAAGTAAGTACTATAGTAGCATGTTACGCGCATCTCCTAGTGATTCAAGCGCTAGTTTCATCAATACCATTTGGCATTCTTGCTTATCAGTTTGATTGACCTCTATTTCTTGTAAAGTGGTTGTGGCAGGAACAAGGGAATGATTTCTGTGAATACTACGTTTGTGAGTCCATCCGCCACACGTCCTATGAGCGGGGCTACTCTGACGAATAATATGAAGTGCGTAAATAACAACATTCACAATTTTATTTTATTGCCATCATTTGTGTTGAGTTTCATTCATTCATATATATATGTATTGACCCCCTTCTTCAAATTAGATGTTTCGGAAGCGGGATGAACTCCTAGCACCAGCTCACATGCGAGCAATTCAAGAGGAATTGGCGGCATTCTTTCTTGACCACATGATCGCGGAAGACGGAGAATACTATGTGGACCATGTGTCCGTATGATAGGAGATTATATTTGTAAGAGATAATTATTGTATATATGTAGCCGGTAGTGTCGGATAGATATATGAGAACTTGTTGTTCGACCAATCTCTCGAAGAAGGAGAGGTGGTCGATATCACTTCTCTCTGTATGCATATATGTTCATGATGATCTTCTGTTTCCTTCGTTTGCTTACTAGCTAGCTAGCGTGTCTAGTCCTCTCTATACGTATGTATAGTACGTAGCATCGACCAAGCACGGACATAAGAGAGGACACTTCTCTCTATTAATTAGCTAGCTAACACAATATATGAAACACCTAAATTAACCCCCCAAAATCCCCAACCCCCCCCCCCTTTCAAAAAAAAACAAAAACCCCAGCCACAGAAATGCTGACGCGTGGATGCCTATTGGTCCTGGTTGGTGCCACCAACCGGGACCAAAGGCCCTCCTGCCTGGGCTCCGCGCACAGGCCACGTGGAGGCCCATCTGTCCCGGTTCTGGACTGAACCGGGATTAAAGGGACAGGGCATTAGTAACGACCCTTTAGTCCCGGTTCAGGAACCGGGACAAAAGGCCCTTACGAACCGGGACAATAGGCCCGTTTTCTACTAGTGTGGAACCCTTTTTTGGCTGTGGAATTGTCCATGCCATGCCTTTGGACAATTCTTCCAACTCCAATGCATGCAATCTATTAAGCCAAGCATGCCAGGAAAGCCGCGAGCTTTGTTCACCACCAATAGCCTTGCGACGTCGTCAGCATTGGGAGATCTCAAATACTCCTCGCCAAACACTTGCACAATTCCTACTACGAAGCGCTTAACACACATGATGGCTTGGCACTCACCCATAGCCAAGTGATCAACAACTAGATCAGCCGGTATACCGTATGCCAACATACGCAAAGCGGCTGTCACCTTCTGAAAAGTGCTATGCCCGAGCTCTCCGGCGGCATTCCTCCTTTGCTAAAAAAAGCGGTCATGGCTCGCTAGTTTCTCTGCAATGCGCCTGAACAACTCGGTGCTCATCCTAAACCGGCGACGAAAATACGACTCGAGGTATGTGGGATTCTCCGCAAAATAATGCCTGATCAATCTGTTGTGGGCATCGATCCTATCCCTCCAAATTTTCTGCCGACCCATAACCGAACCACCGTGCTTCAGTTTTTATTGATATGCATAGCTAGGATCATTTCAAGATCCTCCTCCTCTTCCATATCAAATTCTTCTTCGGAAGAATCATACGACGAACTCATCTACAATGTTCAATACTATGCTATAAAAAACTACAATCAACATGCACGAAATTCATGGCTTTTGAGCAATACATACCTTCTAGGCGTTTTGTCGAACACCTTGCGGGTGCCGAGCGGCAGCGAGCGCGTGGGCGCTGTTCGTCGGAGGACCAGCGCGCGCGAGGGGCGGCGGGACTAGAGGGGGGCCGGAGAAGCCGCCGCGGGATGAGGATAGGCCGGGGAAGCGCCGAAACGATCGCCGACTGGCGCGGTCGGCGGCAGCGGCGCGGCTGGATGGGGGTGGGAGGTGCGAGCGAGTGCGCGAGAGTCCAGCGTGTAGGAGCAGGCGCAGAAAATAAGCGGCGCGTGATTGAGTTTCGGCCCGCGCGCTGAACTACATATGTCGCGCGCGCTGTTTTCGTGCGCCCGCTGGAACAACTATTCCGGTTGCGCGCGCACTAAAATGGGAAATTTTTCGACGCGGCGCTAGTTTGGCGCGGCTGTTGGAGATGCTCTTAGTGGTTTAGCGAGCCAATTAGGTTCCTCTTCAAGACTTCAACGGTTTAACCCGGAGTAGATAATGGGCCACCTTTCCCCTTCACCCCCACTCCAGCAACAGGCGAACAGGGAGAAGGCTTCGTTTCCACCGTCGATAGCCGACGAGCCCGGCGGTTCCTCTTCCATCCGTCGGCCGCTCCAGCGGCAGGAGGGGAGAGGAACCCTGGCGCTTCGTTCCTGGCATGTAGATAGGTTAGGTTTAGGATTTGGCCGAGGCGGTGCTCTGGTGATGGCGGTGTCTCATCGGCATTTGTTTCTTCCAAGGTTCCGTCCACCTCGCCGACGCCCTACAAGATGAAATCGAGGAGCCTTTGGGGTAGATTCATGTCGCTCTATTTGGGTGGTGAGGTTAGGTTCTGCCTCACTGGCGTGCGCGACGGCAGTCATCATTTCCTCAGATGTGGTTGGCGAGGCGGTGGCGGTGGCCACATCAGGAGATTTTGATCTCCCCATCCCGCTCCTTCCATGGTGCTGTCTACTGCGGCATCGTTAGCGAAGATGGGAGATATGTGTACAGGAGATATGGCCGACTCGCAGTGCTGGCCCATGCGGGAAGACGACTGGCTCAGTGCCGGGTTTGTGGTCTACGGCGTGCGGCTTCGGTGGTCTCCTCCATTGTGGTCGGAGACGATGGAGTTGAGGATCGGCGAGCGTGGGGAGGATCCCTGGCTGATGCGCCCCAATGTTTTGGTTCTACCACTGGCGGACCGCTTCTTCGGCTCAGAAAGTGGCTTCGACTACGATGGTGTCTCTTCGTTTCAGGGTTGGATGGCGACTCGTCCCCTTCCTCGACGGCACTTCGGTGGCAGCATGGATCATCGTGGAGTGTTTGGTGTTTTTGCGTTTTGTCCCCCTGGGCCTTTACTTGTTTTTCTTGGGGGCTTACTGCAATGTATGTTGAGACAGCTGTGTTTCTGGACCCTTCTAGCGAGTACTACTGCGTCTATGCTATGGTTACAACTTGGGTAATGAACACATGGTTTCTCCTAAAAAAGGTGGTTTTGCACCCCTCCAAACATTAAACTACAAGAGTTTTAGGGATACACGAGCCCAAGCAATGCTACATACACGGGGACTTTACGTGTGTTTTACAGGACTAGGCTGACATGAAATATGCTAATTGGGCATTAGAGGACACGCCCCCCTGAAAATCAGGGGGGGCGAGATTAGTGAGAGGGGGGAGAAAAGTCTGTTGGGTTAAGTAAAAGTAGTCCGTGAGTCTAGCATTTTTGCACAAGCCCTCAGGAGGATCTATTAGCCGAACAAACCGACCACTATTATTCCTAATCAATAATGGAGCAAGCCTATGAACTTCAAAGTTTAGGCCTCATTTGGTTTTAGGGATTTTTATAGAAAAACATAGAAACAAGAATTTCAAAGGAAAATTTTACTATAGATGCATTCGGTTTGTACGAAACGCGCATGGGAATTTCGTATGAATACTACTCATTTCCTGCAGTTTTGGAAGAATCTACACCTCCACTCAAAGCTCATCTTTTGCGTAGGAACGAGGCAAAGACAATTCCTTATGATGGCAACTGTCATCCTATTAAATTCATATACTACTCCTAATTTCTACGTATTGGTTTCCTCCAAACCGAATGAGGGCTTGACCTACAACCTTTTTTAGGGGTCCTTGACCTACAACTATGCCTGGCTTATAGAGAGGTAGTGTGACTGCTCGCCTAAAGTGTCTGCGCCAATGGGCCAACACAGCGGGCTGGGCCTTAATCACTTGTATGTTTCTTTCTCAATTTTTTTCTTTTTTCACTTTTTTATATTTGCAAATATTATATATATTAGAAAAATAACTTTATATATAAATTTAGAAAAAGTTAATCATGGATATGAAAAATATTATATGTGTACAGAAATGTTTTTAATCTATATTAAATATGCACAACATGTATGATGAAAGTAGACATCAAAACATAATTATGAAAAAAATGAATAACCTATTAAAAAAATAAACATGCATGGAAACTATTCATTATGTATACAAAAAAAATTATACAATGTGTATGAAAAAAGTAGACATCAAAAAATTAAATGAAATTTTTTTAATCATGTATTTCACTTTTTTAAATATGTATAAATAATGTTTCTAATTTATACAAAAATGTACAACATGTATGAAAAAAGTGGACATGAACATAATATAAAGGAAAAATCATGTATTTAGAAAATATGTATAAAACAATGTTCCTGATATATAGAAAAATATAGAAGTTGTGCATAAAAATATTTAAAAATGTTAACCGTGTATTTGCAAACTGTTAACTCTGTGTATAAACAATGATCCAGATATATAAGAAAAATGAATAATCCATATGAAAAAAAATTAACATCAAAATATATGTGGTCTTGTGTTTGAAAAATGTTATGCATATAAAAAATGATTTAGATGTATACCAAAAATATATAACGTGTATGCAACAGAAAATAGCCATCAAAACATATATTCTAAAAATTGTGTTTGAAAACTTTTAATCATGGGTTCAACAATGTACCTTATGTATACAAAAAATTAGAGTTGTGTTGAGAAAACGCCAAAGAAAACTGACAAAGGAATAAAATAAAAACAGAATAAAGAAATAAAAACAAAAGGATAAAAATTAAACCAGAAGAGAACTAGTGAAAAAAGAAAAGGAAGCAAAGAAAAGCCCGAAGAAAACCAATGAAGAATTAAAAAATAGGGGGGAAAGCGAATATTGAAACAAAAAATAAAACAAATACAAGAGCAATAACACCAACGAACTAACACACGGTCGAGAAACACGATACTTGGCCGGGAGAAATGCGACATCAATGGACAGTTACGGACTGGTTATGAAGTTCCATGTTTTGAGTCGATTAATGGGGTGTGAGGGGAAAATCAGAGGGGGCGGGGGGCATTGAGAAAATTTAAGGAAGGACCCCGTAACCCTCTGTGAAGAGCCCGTGGGTGTAGCATTTTTGCTTGGCCGCCATACACGTGGTTACTGCGGGCGCACCAGGCCGGGGAGTTGCCATCTCCCAATAAGCAAGATAAAGCTCCCACGTCACTCGCCTCCCCCCCACACCCACCCACCCATTGCAGAATAATAAATACGGGCCTCGTGTATATCTCAGCGTATATATTGAACGACACCAGCGTCGCCTGCAGCTCGGTGGTAGTGGGCAGGCCTGATATGTGTAATCAAAAATATGTTCACCCTCCTTTGGAAAGTGTTTCTTACTTTCAAAAATGTACAATAAATTCACAAATGTTCACGAGTTCCAAAAATATTTCCATGCCATTTAAAAATATGTTATTCAATGTAAAAAGTGTTAGTGTAATTCAAAAAAATTGTCTCATACCATTAAAAAAACGTGTGTGGCATTTAGAATAAGAAAATGTTCACATTTTTCAAACAAAATGTTTGTGATGTTTTCGAAAAACAATTATCCAATTTAAAAAAATTAGCATAGTTCAAAAAAGATTTGTATCATACAAAAAAGGTTTGAGCGTGTATTTGAAAAAATGTTTAAAACATATTCGAATTACTGCTCAAAACAAATATTTGAAGAAAAATGTGGAATTATCTATTTAAAACAGTTAAAGGTGTATATTAAAATATTTTAGATGTATACGAAAAATGTACAATGTGCATGAAAAAAGTATAACGAAACATATGTTTTGCAAAATGTTAATTATGTTTTTATGAATGATAAATGAGTCAACAAAAGGGTTCTGCTATATATGAAAAATCTACAATGCTTATGAAAAATGTAGAATGTGTTAAAAAAAGTCCGCAATTTTTTTAAAAAATATTGCTATTAAAAATGTAAATGTGTACTTGGAAAATATTACCATGCATTCGAAAAAGTGTTCAAAATATGTATTTTCAAAAATATACATTATGTATTGTAAATGTCCAATGTGTATTAAAAAAATGTTCCACATGTCCGCGCTAATTGTACATTATGTACTGAGAAAACATAGACATCCGCTAGAAAAACTAAAAATATGATAAAGAAACAAAAAAATCGGAGAAAAGAAAGGAAGAAACAACTAGTTAACACCCGTCCAACTCAGTATATATAAGATATTTAATTTTTTATAGACTGCTTACATCACCTTATTGTACTTGCTTTAAGGACTTCTTCACTTCAAGTCATCAAATGTCTATGGACACTTGTGGACGTGTAACCGGCCATCCAGACAATGGCCACTCAACCATGTCCTTTAAATGTTCCCTAGTTCAAATGATTAAATGTGAAATATGAAAGTATTTGAAGCAAGTACGATATATCACATGTACACTAACAAAATTTAACCAGTTTGGAACAAATTAATGTAAACTAATTAAAACAAGATTAAACCAAGACTAGGTAGTGGACAGTGTCATCGTAGGCATGGTCAACGAGGCCACCGACATCCATTCCATCAGCATGTTGCCGTCGTCACCGCACCACTTGAGGAGGACGCTCCAGGCGTCGCGGCATCGCACTCATGGAATAGACGTCCCGCCTTCTCCATCGTGCATTGCCACTTCTACCCTTTAGGATAGGGTTTCGGGGTGTCTAGTGATGTCTACTACACAACCTTCTTCTTGTAGATGTTGTTGGGCCTCCAAGTGCAGAGGTTTGTAGAACAGTAGCAAATTTCCCTCAAGTGGATGACCTAAGGTTTATCAATCCGTGGGAGGCGTAGGATGAAGATGGTCTCTCTCAAACAACCCTGCAACCAAATAACAAAGAGTCTCTTGTGTCCCCAACACACCCAATACAATGGTAAATTGTATAGGTGCACTAGTTCGGCGAAGAGATGGTGATACAAATGTAATATGGATAGTAGATAATGGTTTTTGTAATCTAAAAATATGAAAACAGCAATGTAACTAATGATAAAAGTGAGCATAAACGGTATTGCAATGCTTTGAAACAAGGCCTAGGATTCATACTTTCACTAGTGCAAGTTCCCTCAACAATAATAACATAATTGGATCATATAACTATCCCTCAACATGCAACAAAGAGTCACTCCAAAGTCACTAATAGCGGAGAACAAACGAAAAGATTATGGTAGGGTACAAATCCACCTCAAAGTTATCCTTTCTGATCGATCTATTTAAGAGTCCGTAGTAAAATAACATGAAGCTATTCTTTCCGTCCAATCTATCATAGAGTTTGTACTAGAATAACACCTTAAGACACAAATCAACCAAAACCCTAATGTCACCTACATACTCCAATGTCACCTCAAGTATCCGTGGGTATGATTATACGATATGCATCACACAATCTCAGATTCATCTATTCAACCAACACAAAGAACTTCAAAGAGTGCCCCAAAGTTTCTACCGGGGAGTCAAGATGAACACGTGTGCCAACCCCTATGCATAAGTTCACGAGGTCACGGAACTCGCAGGTTGATCACCAAAACATACATCAAGTGGATCACATGATATCCCATTGTCACCATAGATAAGCATGTGCAAGACATACATCAAGTGTTCTCAAATCCTTAAAGACTCAATCCAATAAGATAACTTCAAAGGGAAAACTCAATCCATTACAAGAGAGTAGAGGGGGAGAAACATCATAAGATCCAACTATAATAGCAAAGCTCGCGATACATCAAGATCGTACCACCTCAAGAACACGAGAGAGAGAGAGAACAAACACATAGCTACTGGTACATACCCTCAGCCCCGAGGGGGAAGTACTCCCTCCTCGTCATGGAGAGCGCCGGGATGATGAAGATGGCCACCGGAGAGGGATTCCCCCCTCCGGCAGGGTGCCGAAACGGGTCTAGATTGGTTTTCGGTGGCTACAGAGGCTTATGGCGGGGGAACTCCCGATCTATTCTGCTCCCCGATGTTTTTAGGGTATATTGATATATTTAGACGAAAGAAGTCGGTCAGGGGAGCCACGAGGGGCCCACGAGGGTGGGGGCGCGCCCAAGGGGCCAGGCGCGCCTCCCTGCCTCGTGGCCACCTCGAAGCTTCCCTGGCGTCTACTTCAAGTGTCCTAGATTGCTTCCGATCCAAAAATAACTCTCCTGAAGGTTTCATTCCGTTTGGACTCCATTTGATATTCCTTTTTTGCGAAACACTGAAATTGGCAAAAAAACAGCAATTTGGGCTGGGCCTCCAGTTAATAGATTAGTCCCAAAAATAATATAAAAGTGTAAAATAAAGCCCGTTATCATCCAAAACATATAATATAATAGCATGAAACAATCCAAACTTATAGATACGTTGGAGACGTACCAAGCATCCCCAAGCTTAATTCCTGCTCGTCCTTGAGTAGGTAAATGATAAAAACATAATTTTTGATGTGGAATGCTTCCTAACAATTTTCTCAATGTAATTTTTCTTTATTGTGGCCTGAATGTTCAGATCCGAAAGATTCAAGATAAAATTTTAATATTGACATAGAAATAATAATACTTCAAGCATACTAACTCAGCAATCATGTCTTCTCAAAATAGCATGGCCAAAGAAAGTTATCCCTACATATAGTCTGGCTATGCTCTATCTTCATCACACAAAATATTAAATCATGCACAACCCCGATGACAAGCCAAGCAATTGTTTCATACTTTTGATGTTCTCAAAATTTTTCAATCTTCACGCAATATATGAGCATGAGCCATGGATATAGCACTATGGTGGAATAGAATGGTGGTTGTGGAGAAGACAAAAAAGGAGAAGATAGTCTCACATCAACTAGGCGTATCAATGGGCTATGGAGATGCCCATCAATAGATATCAATGTAAGTGAAGTAGGGATTGTCATGCAATGGATGCACTAGAGCTATAAGTGAATGAAATCTCAAAAAGAAACTAAGTGGGTGTGCATCCAACTCGCTTGCTCACAAATACCTAGGGCATTTTGAGGAAGCCCATCATTGGAATATACAAGCCAAGTTCTATAATGAAAGATTTCCACTAGTGTATGAAAGTGACAACATAGGAGACTCTCTATCATGAAGATCATGGTGCTACTTTGAAGGACAAGTGTGGTAAAAGGATAGTAGCATTGCACCTTCTCTCTTTTTCTCTCATTTTTTTATTTTTTTTATTTTTTTTATTTGGGCCTTTTCTCCCTTTTTTGGCCTCTTTTTTTCGTCCGGAGTCTCATCCCGACTTGTGGGGGGATCATAGTCTCCATGATCATTTCCTCACTGGGACAATGCTCTAATAATGATGATCATCACACTTTTATTTACTTACAACTCAAGAATTACAACTCGATACTTAGAACAAAATATGACTCTACATGAATGCCTCTGGCGGTGTACCGGGATGTGCAATGAATCAAGAGTGACACTTATGAAAGAATTATGAAGGTGGCTTTGCCACAAATACAATGTCAACTACATGATCATGTAAAGCAATATAACAATGATGGAACGTGTCATAATAAACAAAACGGTGGAAAGTTGCATGGCAATATATTTCGGAATGGCTATGGAAATGCCATAATAAGTAGGTACGGTGGCTGTTTTGAGGAAGGTAAATGGTGGGTTTATGGTACCGGAGAAAGTTGCGCGGCACTAGATAGGCTAGCAATGGTGGAAGCATGAGAGTGCATATTATCCATGGACTCAACATTAGTCATAAAGAACTCACATACTTATTGCAAAAATCTATTAGTTATCGAAACAAAGTACTACGCGCATGCTCCTAGGGGGATAGATTGGTAGGAAAAGACCATCGCTCGTCCCCGACCGCCACTCATAAGGAAAACAATCAATAAATAAATCATGCTCGGACTTCATCACATAACGGTTCACCATACGTGCATGCTACAGGAATCACAAACTTTAACACAAGTATCTCTTAAATTCACAACTACTCAACTAGCATGACTCTAATATCACCATCTTCATATCTCAAAACAATCATCAAGTATCAAACTCTTCTCATAGTATTCAATGCACTCTATATGAAAGTTTTTATTATATCCCTCTTGGATGCCCATCATATTAGGACTAGTTTCATAATCAAAGCAAACTACCATGCTGTTCTAAAGACTCTCAAAATAATATAAGTGAAGCATGAGAGTTCATCTATTTCTATAAAATAAAACCACCACCGTGCTCTAAAAGGATATAAGTGAAGCACTAGAGCAACGACAAACTACTCCGAAAGATATAAGTGAAGATCAATGAGTAGTGGAATAATTATGCAACTATGTGAAGACTCTCTAACATTTAAGAATTTCAGATCTTGGTATTTTATTCAAACAGCACGCAAAACAAAACAAAATAAAATGACGCTCCAAGCAAAACACATATCATGTGGTGAATAAAAATATAGCTCCAAGTAAAGTTACCGATGAACGAAGATGAAAGAGGGGATGCCATCCGGGGCATCCCCAAACTTAGGCTCTTGGTTGTCCTTGAATATTACCTTGGGGTGCCTTGGGCATCCCCAAGATTAGGCTCGTGCCACTCCTTATTCCATAGTCCATCGAATCTTTACCCAAAACTTGAAAACTTCACAACACAAAACTTAACAGAAAACTCGTAAGCTCCGTTAGTATAAGAAAATAAATCACCACTTAGGTACTGTTTTGAACTCATTCTAAATTCATATTGGTGTAATATATACTGTATTCCAACTCATCTATGATTCATACCATCCGATACTACTCATAGATTCATCAAAATAAGCAAACAACACATAGAAAACAGAATCTGTCAAAAACAGAACAGTCTGTAGTAATCTGTAGGTTTCGACTACTTATGGAACCCCAAAAATTCTATAATAAATTGATGGACCTGAGGAATTTATCTATTAATCATCTGCAAAAATAATTAACTAAATAGCACTCTCTAATAAGAAATGGCAGCAAATCTCCTGAGCACTAAAATTTCTGTTTTTTACAGCATGATCGCAAAGACTTTCCCAAGTCCTCCCAAAGGTTCTTCTTGGCACAAACACTAATTAAAATCATAAAACCACATCTAAACAGAGGCTAGATAAATTATTTATTACTAAACAGGAAAAAAAGCAAGGAACAAAAATAAAGTTGGGTTGCCTCCCAACAAGCGCTATCGTTTAACGCCCCTAGCTAGGCATGATGATTTCAATGATGCTCACATAAAAGATAAGAATTATAACATAAGAGAGCATCATGAAGAATATGACTAGCACATTTAAGTCTAACTCACTTCCTATGCATAGGGATTTTGTGAGAAAACAACTTATGGGAACAAGAATCAACTTGCATAGGAAGGTAAAACAAGCATAACTTCCGGATTGTAAGAACATAGGGAGGAAACTTGATATTATTGCAATTCCTACAAGCATATGTTCCTTCCTCATAATAATTTTCAGTGGAATCATGAATGAATTCAACAATATAACCAGCACCTAAAGCATTCTTTTCATGATCTACCAGCATAGAAATTTTATTACTCTCCACATAAGCAAAATTCTTCTCATTCAGAATAGTGGGAGTATCATAAGAGACTCGAATACTATAAATTGTTTCCACATTAAACGAGTAATGTTTGGAAAAAGGGTAATCATAACCATGACAAGATTTAATATAATCATCGCTACTTTTTATAGCATAAGTTTCATCACAATAATCATCATAAGTAGCAACTTTGTTCTCATCATAATCGATTGAAACCTCTTCCAAGATAGTGGAATCATTACTAAATAAAGTCATGATCTATCCAAATCCACTTTCATAATTATCACAATAAGATTCAACATCCTCCAAAATAGTGAGATCATTACTTCCTAAAGTTGACACTCTTCCAAACCCACTTTCATCAATATAATCATCATAAGTAGGAGGCATGCTATCATCATAATAAGTTTGCATATCAAAACTTGAGAGACTACAAATATCATCTTCATTAAACATAGCATCCCCAAGCTTGGGACAAACATTAATTGCAGCAAATATATTCTCAAACATGTCATTCTCATCAAACATAGCATCCCCAAGCTTAGGCCTTTTCATATCATAAGCATAATCATTCTCATCATTAATAGTATGGATAGCACCAATAGTGTAACAATTATCATCATCACGATGAGTAAGAGGAGCAACATCATTTGGGAGAGATACCTTTTTACCTTTACTTCTCCGTCTTTTCTTTTTCTTCTTCACATTATGTGTGGGTTCAATCCTCTTTTTGGAGCTCCTTATTGATGAGATTGGTTGAATAGAAGGCTCCTCCTCGTTACCTGATTCATCATAAGAAATAATAGGAGGATATTGGGAAGCCTCTTCCCTTTCATTAGTATTCTCTTCATCCTCTATTTGTTTTCTTTTCTTTATGTAATTAGCAATATAAGGATTTTCAATGCAATTCACCGCACAATACATAAAAATTTCTTCTAGATCAATATCGAGGAATTTCTCAAGGTTATATTCTGGAATATGCTTAGTTATACGTTTCATTTCTTCATAACCCAAAAGCAAACTAAGTTCATTATGATGTGCAAGGGAAATCAAATCATCACAATTTTTGGACACGATACGATCATGAAACAATTTGCATTTGAGATTTAAATGACCATGTTCATTGCAAAGTTCACAAGTATGGTGAAGAAATTTTAAATTTTCAGCACAAACATTTAGCCTCTCTTGCAACCATTTAGTTTCCAAATACTTATGCCTCTTGCAAAATTTATTTTCCCTAATTGGTGTGTACTTGCAAGCTCTATGTATTCCACAAAAGTTGACATGCTTATAAGAGACATTTTCATCATGACTGGTGCAATCATCATTAGTACTATGGATATTCAAGGAGTTCATACCAACAACATTGCAGTCATGCTCATCATTCAAAGATTTAGTGCCAAACATTTTATAGACTTCTTCTTCTAGTATTTGAGCACAATTTTCCTTTCCATCATTCTCATGAAAATTATTTAAAAGATGAAGCGTATGAGGCAAAATCAATTCCATTTTTTGTAGTTTTCTTTTATAAACTAAACTAGTGCTAAAATAAGAAACAAAAAGATTCGATTGCAAGATCTAAAGATATATCTTCAAGCGCTAACCTGCCTGACAACGGCGCCAGAAAAGAGCTTTATGTCTACTACACAACCTTCTTCTTGTAGACGTTGTTGGGCCTCCAAGTGCAGAGGTTTGTAGGACAGTAGCAAATTTCCCTCAAGTGGATGACCTAAGGTTCATCAATCCGTGGGAGGCGTAGGATGAAGATGGTCTCTCTCAAGCAACCCTGCAACCAAATAACAAAGAGTCTCTTGTGTCCCCAAAACACCCAATACAATGGTAAATTGTATAGGTGCACTAGTTAGGCGAAGATATGGTGATACAAGTGCAATATGGATAGTAGATAATGGTTTTTGTAATCTGAAAATATAAAAACAGCAAGGTAACTAATGATAAAAGTGATCATAAACGGTATTGCAATGCTTTGAAACAAGGCCTAGGATTCTGATATGTCTCCAACGTATCTATAATTTTTGATTCCTCCATGCTATATTATCTACTGTTTTGGGCAATATTGGGCTTTATTATCCACTTTTATATTACTTTTGGGACTAACCTATTAACCGGAGGCCCAGCCCAGATTTGTTGTTTTATGCCTATTTCAGTGTTTTGAAGAAAAGGAATATCAGACGGAGTCGAAACGGAATGAAATCAACTAGAGAAGTTATTTTTGTAAGGAAACACACCTGATGGACTTGGACCTCACGTCAGAAGATACGGGAGCTTCCCACGAGGGTGGGGGGCGCGCCCCCTGCCTCGTGGGGCCCCCGTGGCTCCCCTGACGTGCTTCTTCTGCCTATATAACTCCATATACCCTAAAACTTCCAGGACGGAGAATAGATCGGGAGTTCCGCCGCCAGAAGCCTCTGTAGCCACCAAAAGTCAATCGAGACCCTGTTCCGGCACCCTGCCGGAGGGGGCAATCCCTCTCCGGTGGCCATCTTCATCATCCCGGTGCTCTCCATGACGAGGAGGGAGTAGTTCTCCCTCGGGGCTGAGGGTATGTACCAGTAGCTATGTGTTTGATCCCTCTCTCTCTCTCTCTCGTGTTCTTGAGATGATACGATCTTGATATATCGCGAGCTTTGCTATTATATTTGGATCCTATGATGTTTCTTCCCCCCTCTTCTCTCTTGTAATGAATTGAGTTTCCCCTTTGAAGTAATCTTATCGGATTGAGTCTTTAAAGACTTGAGAACACTTGATGTATGTCTTGCCGTGGATATCTGTGGTAACAATGGGATACCACGTGCCACTTGATGTATGTGAAGGTGACCAACTTGCGGGTTTCGTGACATTGGGAACCTATGCATAGGGGTTGGCACACGTTTTCGTCGTGATTCTCTGGTAGAACTTTGGGGCACTCTTTGAGGTCCTTTGTGTTGGTTGAATAGATGAATCCGAGATTATGTGATGCATATCGTATAATCATACCCACGGATACTTGAGGTGACAATGGAGTATCTAGGTGACACGAGGGTTTTGGTTGATTTGTGTCTTAAGGTGTTATTCTAGTACGAACTCTAGGGCTGTTTGTGACACTTATAGGAATAGCCCAACGGATTGATTGGAAAGAATAACTTTGAGGTGGTTTCGTACCCTACCATAATCTCTTCGTTTGTTCTCCGCTATTAGTGACTTTGGATTGACTCTTTGTTGCATGTTGAGGGATAGTTATGTGATCCAATTATGTTAGTATTGTTGAGGGAACTTACACTAGCGAAAGTATGAACCCTAGGCCTTGTTTCCTAGCATTGCAATACCGTTTATGCTCACTTTTATCACTTGCTACCTTTCTGTTTTTATAATTTCAGATTACAAATACTATTATCTACTATCCATATACCACTTGTATCACCATCTCTTCGCCGAACTAGTGCACCTATACAATTTACCATTGTATTGGGTGTGTTGGGGACACAAGAGACTCTTTGTTATTTGGTTGCAGGGTTGCTTGAGAGAGACCATCTTCATCCTACGCCTCCCACGGATTGATAAACCTTAGGTCATCCACTTGAGGGAAATTTGCTACTGTCCTACAAACCTCTGCACTTGGAGGCCCAACAACGTCTACAAGAAGAAGGTTGTGTAGTAGACATCAAGCTCTTTTCTGGCGCTGTTGTCGGTGAGGCAAGGAAAGCGGCACTAACACACGCCGTCAACTAAGCTCTTTTCTGGCGCCGTTGCCGGGGAGGTTAGCGCTTGAAGGTATATCTTTAGATCTTGCAATCGAGTCTTTTAGTTTCTTGTTTTATCACTAGTTTACTTTATAAAAGAAAACTATAAAAAATGGAATTGATTTTGTCTCATACGCTTCACCTTTTTAATATCTTTCGTGAGTATGATGGAAAGGATAATTGTGCTCAAGTGCTAGAAGAAGAAATCTATAAAATGTTTGGCACTAAATATTTGAATGATGAGCATGATTGCAATGTTGTTAGTATGAATTCCTTGAATATCCATGATGCTAATGATATGCGAAGCCACAAGCTTGGGGAGGCTATGTTTGATGAAGATGATATTTTTTGTTCCCCAAGTTTTGATGAGCAAATCTATTATAATGAAAGCATGCCTACTATATATGATGATTATTATGATGACACGTATGCTATAAAGAATAATGATATCCATGAAACTTGTCATCATGATTTTAGTTTTCAATTGGATTATGCCTCACATGATAGTTATTTTGTTGAGTTTGCTCCCACTATTATTCATGAGAAGAAATTTGCTTATGTGGAGAGTAATAAAATTTCTATGCTTGTAGATCATGAAGAGAATGCTTTAGGTGCTGGTTATATTGTTGAATCCATTCATGATGCTACTGAAAATTATTATGAGGGAGGAACATATGCTTGTAGGAATTGCAATAATATCAAGTTTCCTCTCTATGTGCTTAAAATTTTGAAGTTATGCTTGTTTTACCTTCCTATGCAAGTTGATTCTTGTTCCCACAAGTTTTTTGCTCACAAAATCCCTATGCATAGGAAGCATTTTAGACCTAAATGTGCTAGTCATATTCTTCATGATGCTCTCTTTATGTTACAATTCTTATCTTTTATGTGAGCATCATTGAAATCATCATGCCTAGCTAGGGCGTTACACGATAGCGCTTGTTGGGAGGCAACCCAATTTTATTTTTATTCCTTGCTTTTTGTTACTGTTTAGTAATAAATAATTCATCTAGCCTTTGTTTAGATGTGGTTTTATGCTTTTAATTAGTGTTTGTGCCAAGTAAAACCTTTGGGAAGACTTGGGGAAAGTCTTGTTGATCATGCTGTCAAAAACAGAAACTTTAGCGCTCACGAGAATTGCTGTCATTTTTATTTGGAAAGTGCTATTTAGTTAATTAT
This sequence comes from Triticum dicoccoides, assembly GCF_002162155.2. Classification (NCBI taxonomy): domain Eukaryota; kingdom Viridiplantae; phylum Streptophyta; class Magnoliopsida; order Poales; family Poaceae; genus Triticum; species Triticum dicoccoides. The sequence goes on from NC_041384.1 coordinate 726,507,531, forward strand.
TTTTGCACATGATTAATAGATAAATTCCTCAGGTCCAGAATTTTTTTTTAGAATTTTATGAGTTCCAGAAGTATACGTTTGATCCAGATTAGTACAGACTGTTCTGTTTTTGACAGATTCTGTTTTTCGTGTGTTGTTTGCTTATTTTGATGAATCTATGGCTAGTAAAATAGTTTATAAACCATAGAGAAGTTGGAATACAGTAGGTTTAACACGAATATAAATAAAGAATGAGTTCATTACAGTACCTTGAAGTGGTGATTTATTTTCTTATACTTCCTCCGTTTGGAATTACTTGTCGCAGAAATGGATGTATCTAGATGTATTTTAGTTCTAGATACGTCCATATTCGAGACAAGTAATTCCGAACGGAGGGAGTACTAACGGAGCTTACGAGTTTTCTATTAAGTTTTGTGTTGTGAAGTTTTCAAGTTTTGGGTAAGGATTCGATGGACTATGGAATAAGGAGTGGAAAGAGCCTAAGCTTGGGGATGCCCAAGGCACCCAAAGGTAATATTCGAGGATAGCCAAGAGCCTAAGCTTGGGGATGCCCCGGAAGGCATCCCCTCTTTCGTCCACTTCCATCGGTAACTTTACTTGGAGCTATATTTTTATTCGCCACGTGATATGTGTTTTGCTTGGAGCGTCAATTTATTTTGTTAGGATTTGCTTTCTGTTATTTAGAATAATGTTTTGCATCTTTTATTTCAATAAAAGTGGCATTGATAGCCTTTACTATGCCTATGTTACAAGTATACATGTTGCTGTTTGAAAACAGAAAGTTTACCGCTGTTGCAATAATTCCCTAGAAAATTCAGAATGTGATAAAATGTTGAAACCTTTTGCATATTAAGATCTGATAAATTTACTACAGTGGGAATTTTATTTCATAATTTTTGGAGCTAGGGAAGTATGGATGTTTCTGCATTCTTTACAGACTATCCTGTTTAGGCAGATTGCTGTTATGTTTGCATTGTTTGCATATGTTTGCTTCTTTAATGATCCTATTTGAGTATAGGACTATTAGATATGCAGAGGCATTTAGTATGCAATGTTGAATAATAATTTTAGTGATTGGCTATAGTAGAGTATGATAAGGTTTTGGCACTGGTTTATACTAACTTATCTCACGAGTCCTTGTTGAGTTTTGTGTGGATAAAGCTTTTGAGATTTAGGGAGACCGTGATATGAGAGGAATTAAGGAGACACAAAAGCTCAAGCTTGGGGATGCCCAAGGCACCCCAAGATAATATTTCAAGAAGTCTCAAGCATCTAAGCTTGAGGATGCCCCAGTTGGCGTCCCACCTTTCTTCTTCAACAACTATCGGTTAGTATCGGTTGATCCTAAGTTTTTGCTTCTTCACATGATGTTTGCTATTCTTAGATGCCATTTTATTTTGCTTTGCTTGCTGTTTGAATAAAATACCAAGATCTGAAATTATTAAATGTTAGAGAGTCTTCACATAGTTGAATAATTATTCGACTACTCATTGATCTTCACTTATATCTTTCGGAGTAGTTTGTCATTTGCTCTAGTGCTTCACTTATACCTTTTAGAGCATGGTGGTAGTTTTATTTTGAAGAAATAAATGAACTCTAATGCTTCACTTAGATTATTTTGAGAGTCTTAAATAGCATGGTAATTTTCTTAAAATCCTAATATGCTAGGTATTCAAGAATAATAAAATTCTCTTATGAGTGTGTTGAATACTATGAAAAGTTTGATACTTGATAATTGTTTTGAGATATGGAGATGGTGATATTAGAGTCATGCTAGTTGAGTAGTTGTGAATTTGAGAGATACTTGTGTTGAGGTTTGTGATTCCCATAGCATGCACGTATGGTGGACCGTTATGTGATGAAGTCGGAGCATGATTTATTTATTGATTGTCTTCCTTACGAGTGGCGGTCGGGGATGAGCGATGATTTTTTCCTACCAATCTATCCCCCTAGGAGCATGCGCATAATACTTTTCTTTGATATTTCAATAAGTATATGAGTTCTTTATGACTAATGTTGAGTCCATGGATTATACGCACTCTCACCCTTCCACCATTGCTAGCCTCTCTAATACCGCGCACCTTTCGCCGGTATCATACACCCACCATATACCTTCCTCAAAACAGCCACCATACCTACCTATTATGGCATTTCCATAGCCATTCCGAGATATATTGTCATGCAACTTCCACCGTTCCGTTTATTATGACACGCATCATCATTGTCATATTGCTTTGCATGATCATGTAGTTGACATCGTATTTGTGGCAAAGCCACCGTTCATAATTCTTTCATACATGTCATTCTTGAGTCATTGCACATCCCGGTACACCGCCGGAGGCATTCATATAGAGTCATATTTTGTTCTAAGAATCGAGTTGTAATTCATGAGTTGTAAGTAAATAAAAGTGTGATGATCATCATTATTAGAGCATTGTCCCAGTGAGGAAAGGATGATGGAGACTATGATTCCACCACAAGTCGGGATGAGACTCCGGACGAAAAATAAATAAATAAAAGAGGCCAAAGAAGCCCAAATAAAAAAAAGAAAAAAAGAGGCCATAAAAAAGAGAGAAAGGCCAAAAAAAATTTAATTAAAAAATGATGAGAGAAAAAGAGAGAAGGGGCAATGCTACTATCCTTTTACCACACTTGTGCTTCAAAGTAGCACCATAATCTTCATAGTAGAGAGTCTTTCATGTTATCACTTTCATATACTAGTGGGAATCTTTCATTATAGAACTTGGCTTGTATATTCCAATGATGGGCTTCCTCAAATTGCCCTAGGTCTTCATGAGAAAGCAAGTTGGATGCACACCCACTTAGTTTATTTTTGAGCTTTCATATACTTATAGCTCTAGTGCATCCGTTGCATGGCAATCCCTACTCACTCACATTGATATCTATTGATGGAAATCTCCATAGCCCGTTGATACGCCTAGTTGATGTGAGACTGTCTTCTCTCTTTTTGTCTTCTCCACAACCACCATTCTATTCCACCTATAGTGCTATGTCCATGGCTCACGCTCATGTATTGCGTGAAGATTGAAAAAGTTTGAGAACATCAAAAGTATGAAACAATTGCTTGGCTTTTCATCGGGGTTGTGCATGATTTAAATACTTTGTGTGGTGAAGATAGCATAGCCAGACCATATGATTTTGTAGGGATAGCTTTCTTTGGCCATGTTATTTTGAGAAGACATAATTGCTTAGTTAGTATGCTTGAAGTATTATTATTTTTATGTCAATATGAACTTTTGTCTTGAATCTTATGGATCTGAATATTCATGCCACAATTAAGAAGAATTACATTGAAATTATGCCAACTAGCATTCCACATCAAAAATTATCTTTTTATCATTTACCTACTTGAGGACGAGCAGGAATTAAGCTTGGGGATGCTTGATACGTCTCCAACGTATCTATAATTTTTGATTGCTCCATGCTATATTATCTACTGTTCTGGGCAATATTGGGCTTTATTATCCACTTTTATATTACTTTTGGGACTAACCTATTAACCAGAGGCCCAGCCCAGATTTGCTGTTTTATGCCTATTTCAGTGTTTTGAAGAAAAGGAATATCAGACGGAGTCGAAACGGAACGAAATCAACTGGAGAAGTTATTTTTGGAAGGAAACACACCTGATGGACTTGGACCTCACGTCAGAAGATACGGGAGCTGCCCACGAGGGTGGGGGGCGCGCCCACCCCTCTAGGGCGCGCCCCCTGCCTCGTGGGGCCCCCGTGGCTCCCCTGACGTGCTTCTTCTGCCTATATAACTCCATATACCCTAAAACTTCCAGGACGGAGAATAGATCAGGAGTTCCGCCGCCAGAAGCCTCTGTAGCCACCAAAAGTCAATCGGGACCCTGTTCCGGCACCCTGCCGGAGGGGGAAATCCCTCTCTGGTGGCCATCTTCATCATCCCGGTGCTCTCCATGACGAGGAGGGAGTAGTTCTCCCTCAGGGCTGAGGGTATGTACCAGTACCTATGTGTTTGATCTCTCTCTCTCTCTCTCTCTCTCGTGTTCTTGAGATGATACTATCTTGATGTGTCGCGAGCTTTGCTATTATATTTGGATCCTATGATGTTTCTTCCCCCCCCCTCTTCTCTCTTGTAATGAATCGAGTTTCCCCTTTGAAGTAATCTTATCGGATTGAGTCTTTAAAGACTTGAGAACACTTGATGTATGTCTTGCCGTGGATATCTGTTGTGACAATGGGATACCACGTGCCACTTGATGTATGTTAAGGTGACCAACTTGCGGGTTTCGTGACATTGGGAACCTATACATAGGGGTTGGCACACGTTTTCGCCGTGATTCTCCGGTAGAACTTTGGGGCACTCTTTGAGGTCCTTTGTGTTGGTTGAATAGATGAATCTGAGATTGTGTGATGCATATCGTATAATCATACCCACGGATACTTGAGGTGACAATGGAGTATCTAGGTGACATTAGGGTTTTGGTTGATTTGTGTCTTAAGGTGTTATTCTAGTACGAACTCTAGGGATGTTTGTGACACTTATAGGAATAGCCCAACGGATTGATTGGAAAGAATAACTTTGAGGTGGTTTCGTACCCTACCATAATCTCTTCGTTCATTCTCCGCTATTAGTGACTTTGGAGTGACTCTTTGTTGCATGTTGAGGGATAGTTATGTGATCCAATTATGTTAGTATTGTTGAGGGAACTTACACTAGCGAAAGTATGAACCCTAGGCCTTGTTTCCTAGCATTGCAATACCGTTTACGCTCACTTTTATTACTTGCTACCTTGCTGTTTTTATAATTTCAGATTACAAATACTATTATCTACTATCCATATACCACTTGTATCACCATCTCTTCGCCGAACTAGTGCACATATACAATTTATCATTGTATTGGGTGTGTTGGGGACACAAGAGACTCTTTGTTATTTGGTTGCAGGGTTGCTTGAGAGAGACCATCTTCATCCTACGCCTCCCACGGATTGATAAACCTTAGGTCATCCACTTGAGGGAAATTTGCTACTGTCCTACAAACCTCTGCACTTGGAGGCCCAACAACGTCTACAAGAAGAAGGTTGTGTAGTAGACATCAGATTCATACTTTCACTAGTGCAAGTTCCCTCAACAATAATAACATAATTGGATCATATAACTATCCCTCAACATGCAACAAAGAGTCACTTCAAAGTCACTAATAGCGGAGAACAAACGAAGAGATTATAGTAGGGTATGAAACCACCTCAAAGTTATCCTTTCTGATCGATCTATTCAAGAGTCTGTAGTAAAATAACATGAAGCTATTCTTTCCGTTCAATCTATCATAGAGTTCGTACTAGAATAACACCTTAAGACACAAATCAACCAAAACCCTAATGTCACATAGATACTCCAATGTCACCTCAAGTATCCGTGGGTATGATTATACGATATGCATCACATAATCTCAGATTCATCTATTCAACCAACACAAAGAACTTCAAAAAGTGCCCCAAAGTTTCTACCGGGGAGTCAAGACAAAAACGTGTGCCAACCCCTATGCATAAGTTCACGAGGTCACGGAACTCGCAAGTTAATCACCAAAACATACATCAAGTGGATCACATGATATCCCATTGTCACCACAGATAAGCACGTGCAAGACATACATCAAGTGTTCTCAAATCCTTAAAGGCTCAATCCGATAAGATAACTTCAAAGGGAAAACTCAATCCATTACAAGAGAGTAGAGGGGGAGAAACATCATAAGATCCAACTATAATAGCAAAGCTCGCGATACATCAAGATCGTACCACCTCAAGAACACGAGAGAGAGAGAGAGAGATCAAACACATAGCTACTGGTACATACCCTCAGCCCTGAGGGGGAACTACTCCCTCCTCGTCATGGAGAGCGCCGGGATGATGAAGATGGCCACCGGAGAGGGATTCCACCCTCCGGCAGGGTGCCGGAACAGGTCTACATTGGCTTTCGGTGGCTACAGAGGCTTTTGGCGGCGGAACTCCCGATCTATTCTGCTCCCCGATGTTTTTATGGTGTATTGATATATATATATATATATAGGAGAAAGAAGTCGGTCAGGGGAGCCACGAGGGGCCCACGAGGGTGGGGGCCGCGCCTTCCTGCCTCGTGGCCACCTCAAAGCTTCCCTGACGTCTACTCCAAGTCTCCTGGATTGCTTCCGTTTCAAAAATAACTCTCCCGAAGGCTTCATTCCGTTTGGACTCCTTTTAATATTCTTTTTTTGCGAAACACTGAAATAGGCAAAAAAAACAGCAATTTGGGTTGGGCCTTCGGTTAATAGGTTAGTCCCAAAAATAACATAAAAGTGTAAAATAAAGCCCATTATCATCCAAAACAGATAATATAATAGCATGAAACAATCAAAAATTATAGATACATTGGAGATATATCATCTAGCTAGTCGACACTAATAATTAGAGTAGGCTTCTTAGGCGGCACACCAATGTGAATGCGGTTAGGCGGTGAACCTATCAGCAACATCAATGCGAAGGGTTCTAAAGCCGAAGACAATTTGTGGATGGGACCGATTTGTCCAACGTCGACATGACGGATGTCTGATTTCCCCCAAAGCTCCTCCGGTTTAAGGCCGGGCCAAGGGATTTAGAACGTCCGAATTGGTTCGGCCGATATTTTACATCCGGGTTGGACAGCTAAAAGTGTTCATATTTTTTGGTCTGAACATTTGCGGACATTTCAATAATTCGCGTTGGAGATGCACGAAACACACCACGAGGTAATGCTGGATAGTTGACACCTTAAGGGCATGGCCAACGGTATGCTTCAAACCTACTGGCCCACTGTCTAACTTGGCTTGGATGCCAGGTGGAGCTCGCATAGTAGCCTTGGAGTGTTTCAGAGTAGTTTGCAGAGGAGGCCGCTGCTCTATGGGAGAAAGAAGAAAAGGAGAAGAGAAAGGGGGGAAATGAGGTGAAAGATGGCGCTGGGTGTTAGGGGGGTGGGGCGGGTAGAAGATGATCGACCATTGTAATGATAGCCTCAGTTTTGGGCGTTGGGTGAGAAAAACTCAAACCGATGCCCCATTCTTTTTCTACCTAGCTGGATGGGCCGGGGCATCACTTGGTGCTGCCTGCATGGTATATGTTGTAATCGTGACAGATAGCATCAGGCAGCATGAGTACTGAGACATCAACGATGGTGTCACTTTTTTTGGGAAAATAATCCATGGAGTCTCATCCCTTGCCATCGCTGAAAAATAAATTGCGGGCTTCATATATATAAGGCCGTATGCAAATCTCAGTATATAGAATCATGGGCCGACGACGACACGAGGTCAGGTCTTAATCGTTTAAAAAAGTTTGTTAATAAAGCCTAAACAACCCATTATTTTTTTGGAAATGGAAACAACCCATTAATTAGAGTGTGTATTTGGTTGTAGTCCTGGGGCACATTGACCTGACCTGACCTGAGACATGCATGGACGTTGTTTGCTTGGCAACCAAGAATATCGAGCACGCCGCTGGCCTGGAGGTCACATGCATCTTTGCCTGGTATGCGTGTTGCATGTGAACTAGACACACCCAAATGTAAAAAAAATTATGTGATTAGCGATCTCGAATATTAGAATCTCCACACAGTATATTGACGAATTTTGGCATATTGCCACCACGAGTAAATACTAGTAGTAGAATGGACAATGTGCTTGCGGCGTTGCTCAAATTGTAAATAGCGCACATATATCTTTTAGCAAGCACTAGAAGTACTAAATATTTTATGAACTTCGTAATAATATTCATCTGCCATGATTTAGAGCAATAATTCACCCTTCTTCTTTTTGACGATGGAATTCATTCTTCTCAGATAGAATGATGTTATCAAGAACACACCTCTTTCCTTGTTCTGTCCGGTATTATGTAGTGAGAGTGCCAAATCTTTGCGTGCAAACCAAAGAATGAGAAGTCCGAATACTTGGATTTACCATTTCATTGTGCTTCTGTGACAAACACACAATAAGGCAGAGAACACTGTCATAGATATATCAACATACAAATACTCCGTATATTCTCATACAGCCGCCCATAATACATGGAGGGAACAAAAGACCAGACATGCTGTTTCTAGACTTTTCTTCGTAGATAAAAATCATGGATACCTAGTTATGAGTTTCACAAAGAACTTGCGCAAGCTGATGACCACTAATGTTGCCAAAGTAGACAATCATCGATATGTGTAATACAACCCATCAACTGTCCAACTTGATTCGGACAAATTGCACGATTACTGTAGTCATGGCTCATGAACGGTTTGGCCACCATATTTTTGCCCCGATCATTTACTTCAAATCTGCACTGCAATTAAGCAAAAATGGATGCTTTACGCATGAGTGATTGTCACATCAATGAGGCGGAACTAATTAAATCTAGCCCTAGTTCACTATAACTCCAGTTTGGTCACGTACATTTGGAGTTGGGAGCTTTAAACGAACAAAAATAATTACCAAATATTATCTCCTCAAGAACTATAGAGTTGGTAGTCTTTATTAGAGTGTGTGTTTAGCAGCTTAAGTAGCTAAATTGTGCTTATGCAATGGCTTAGTGGCATTGCTTTTAGATACCAGAAAAGTGTAAATTATAGCCTCTATACATTACATTGATGTGGGCTCATTGGAGGTACAAAATTGATAACTGTCACATAATGATTTACTTTCTTCTGATTTCTGAACCTTTGGGTCGCCCAAACTAGCTTAGATGTAGGTGCACATTTTTTTCAGGAGTGAAGGAAGTATCATGCAGGTCAACAAACTTGTGGCTATATGCACCTGGAATTGATAATTGCATATTTGGATACCTCAAACTATATACATAGTTGGATACCGTGGCAGGCCGAAGTAGAGGAAAAGGGTAATACCTTGGGAAGCTGAGATTTAGGGCAGATGACTTTCACACTGTACAGGCATAGTTCGCACTAATGGTGATCATATCATCAAGGGCAAGATCAATTTGATCCAGTACCTCACGTAGCTGCTTGGACAACTCCCAACCAGATCGAATGAAAATAATATTTCTTTTCTGACACTCCATGACGAGTGTGCGAGCAATGCAAAAGGTCGTATGGAGCTTCTCTATTGAAGCACTCATGGATGGGTCCTTCATTAGTTCTGTATTCCCGAACTGTGAAAGGAGGGCATTGACACCATTCACACGCTTATCAACTTCAATGCACTCTTCCTTGTTCCTCTGGACTCTGTCCACCGCTACCTTGATTTCCACCGCAATTTCAGAAATAGTAGGTGGCACGCTTCGTGTTTGTTTGACCTTCACAATAATGCCATATGTTATTATTAATAGGATTAAGTGGTAGAGATAAACTAATCGAATTTATAAAACACTAAGGGGTTCATTCAATACCATCTAAGCTTCATTTGGTAGGATATTTAGATTATTTAGATTATTAGGCTCAAGGAAACTATTAAAAATATATGCACTTTAGGTGGATGTGGGTAGTCTATACAAGATAAAAATGATCTCATAACAGATTGACACAAGATACATAAATCATTCCAAAATATTTCAAGTGAAAATTTCAAACATGGTAAAATAAATATGACAGACTCATATGTTACAAGTTTGTGGATAGGATGATATAATTTAGCAACTATTCATAAAGCTTAATTTGTATGTGTGATGTTGAATGCATGGATCAAAATTATAGTTGAAACTTTTTGACTAAATGATAGTTTACCACATAAAATACTTGTCGTGATACTGCTTACCCATTTGGAAATTGTCACATTTTTTCCCTTTTACATTTGTGACATCAATTACGCCTTTTTAATAACAAAAGAGGTGTAATTTAGTGTCACAAATGTAAAGTTATGGGTAAATTTTTGCCAAAATATATGAAACAGAATAAGTTCTATCAAACGGGGTAAGCAATGTCAAAAATGTGAAGTTGATGGGGTAAAATTCGATGAAATATTTATGAAGTTGGCAAGCAATGTCACGAAAAGTATTTTAGGGGGTAAAACTGTCATTTACTCAAAATTTGTGAGTTGATGAATCTCATGCCAATATTGTCTTGATGTGTTCTTTCAAAAAATTATAGGTTTTATAGTTATTGATACTAAGCAACCAGGGCCTGCAAGCTTAGAATCACATGACCAAAAAGTCTATATTTCTGAAGAGTAAAATTTTAAGAATGTACAAAAGATCCACCCAGTAATACCAATTGCAGCGAACGGCCATGTTCATCCGGTGCTTGGTAGAGTTTCTGTTAGACAATTAAAATCCATCAGTTACATATGCATTATTCATGATTACATCAAAAGAAACACCACTAAAAAGATTATGTACTATGCATGGAGAAATTAAACGTACAAGTGGCTTGGTGGTGTGCGGCGCAATGCAGAGCATGATGGTAAGCGACACCTCAGAGTTTATATTAGATATGGTCTGGTCTGCCTTGTTCAGCTTCTTGGACACCTCCCCAGCCTTTATGAGGAGACAACACAGATTAGTCTCTTCCTTGCAGCCTGTGACGAGCTCGAGGGCCTCGGTGAGGACCTCACGCAACGCCTCCAGTGCAGTGCGGCTCCCCGCGGAGTTCATCAGCTCCACATCCTGTTGGAACAGAGTGAGCGTGTGTTGGACCCTCTCCACACGCTTCTTGATCTGTTCACAATCCTTTTCGTTTTGTTTAACTGTATCCACAGCCTCTTTGATCTTGAACACAATATCGAGAGCCTTTGTCACGCTGCCCAGTGCATCAGCCATCCTGCCTAATTGATTGTAGAACAAATCAGCTGATTAAGTAAAATTAGAAGTGGTAGACAAGATGATGAGCAGGGCATTGACGTACCTTGTTATTGTCTCCTTTTACCACCTGACGGGAGGCAGGGAGCTCTTCCGCTCTTTCTTCCTCTAAGCTTGTAACTGGTGACTCCAGTCTTGTGTTTGCTCAGAAGCAAATCCCTGGCCCTATTAATAATCATGTCATTAAGATGCCTCCCGGTCCAAAATGTTCCTTCAATCATGCAAGCAGCTGTAAAAGTGTGATGCATTGATGCTCTCATGCCAAACTGCAGGAGAATAATAACATCGCTCGAATCAAGTACCTCCTATGATTGCGCATATATGCTATGATAAAGAGACAAGGAGATACGTTCACGATTTCCAGTACATTCTTTCACAAAAGTAACATCTTTTTTTTCAATATAAGCAGGATAAGTCATGCGTATACATCACATTTATGCTAATAAAATGCTCGCACAGATAGGCCTCACCCGTAGTGACAACGTCTGCTAAGTACTGGCCATGTTCCAAGGCATAGCTTGCTTATCCTCTTGAACGTAATGCCAATGAGCAGGAAAGCACTGAAGCATCAATGCCATTCGGTAGAATTAGTCGAGTCCGTACCTGCTCAAAAGTTTCCATCCGATAGAGAAAAGAACGGATGGAATGTGGAGATCTTTCTTTGCTTCGAAAGCAAGACTACAACTTTGGTGAAGTGGTGGTACGTGCTGATCCTATTATTCTCCACTTCAATTTTGAGAATTAAAATATTTGGATGGAGAAACACCAAGTAGGCAATTACCAAGCTCATGGACAAGTAACAGAAATTCGGATGGTTTCGAGCATCTCCGCGTAGACGCACACACCTTGACATGACTTCACGGGATAAATGTCGACTTTCCAAAATGCACCCACGGACTTCCTCCTGCCTCTTTTGGTAGCATGGCAAAAGGCTTTTAGAATTGTCGCATGATTTGTTTTCTTGAGAAGGAAGTGATACAGCTTCTTTTTTTAAATCCTCCACTACGAAACATGTGCGAAGAGGGGAGTGGTAGCAAATGGCAGAGTAGCGCGCAACATATCATCGTGGAATCTTCGCACAATATTTGTATGGGCTCTCATCATAAACTTGTAGGGTTGGCTCTTATTTTTTGTGGGGTAACTGGAAGTACGGGAACCAATGCATGCTTTGAGAGCAAGCTCATTAAGTCACTAAGCGAACTAATACGTTACCTTTGTGCTCATTTTTGAATTATTGAGCAAGTCCACCAAAGCAGCATGACAAATAATATACTCCCTCGGTTTTACAATGTAGTGCATATGATTTTTTTTTAAAGTCAAACCTCACAAACTTTAATTTGACCAAGTTTATAGAGAAAAACAACTACATCTAGAATTGCAAATATATATCGTTAGATTCATCCTAAGATGTACTCCCTCCGTCTCAAAATAAGTGCCTCAAGCTTAGTACGGAGGGAGTAGTTTCATATTTTATATGTTTGGTATTGTAGATATAAATATTTTTCACTATAAATTTTGTCGAAGTTTACAAATGTTGACTTTTTAAAAAATCTATACGCACTACATTATGAAATAAGGGAGTATCCAGTTAGATGCGTCTATACTTCAACATGAGGCACTAAAACATTATCATGCCGGCGATCAGGTGTCGACAACTGGGGACCAACTGGTTGTGAGCACCGAACCTTTGCTTTGCGGAAGTGGATGAAGCAACGGACAAAGCGGTGGACATCAGGAGGCCGTGCAAGAAGCAAGCAAGAACAAAAATCAAAGAAAGGTGGTTCTTTTTTTTCTGCGGCACTGTCTTTTGTGGTAAGTTGAGCAGCCAAAACTGTTGAAGATAATTTCGTATTTTTTTGGTTTCTATGCTCACTTTCTTGCTATTACTGGTACTATCAGAGAACAGAGATAGCATCAACATAAGATGTTTATGTTGGCAAATACTACATTTCTGCGTCTGGATGATGTTAGGCAGTGTAGTGCGTTTCTTTTCTAGTATTAATAATATAAAAAGTGAAATAATACTCCACGTGTTGTTGTGGGAATTGAATAACTTTATTTGAGCGAGATTTGGATGTATGAAACAAAAATTTCTGGATTGATAATATGAGAACTGAAACTAAACATACATATTTTTTTATTTAGTTAACAATATTTACTGAATACAAGTAGGATAATATACTGATCTTTTTCTCATGCATGGTTGCATCTTGGATATTTGCCTATGCATGGTTACATGTTGTGGCGGAACCTTCTCCCATGCATGTATGTTCACATGCTGAAATGGAATGTTTGCATGTTCAAAGACTTATGTAAGTGGGGATCACATACTTAGTCATACAGGGTTGTAATACACACATAAGCGGACCACAAAGAAAGTTCAATATACAATCAAGTCCATCTTACACAAAGGCCCCCACCCCCCAAAAAGGAAATCAATCTGATCCATGAGTGAAATTCCAACTTCATCGGAGACCCTCTAGCCACGGTCTATGCCTACCACCTCGCTGATACCCACCAATGGATCAAAGGCCACAATGTGGAGGTTGAAGATGAAGGAAAAGGGAGACAAGAACCATCGGCCAATAGTAATTCTAAACCGCACACTGGAGATGATTTGTTTAAGGATCCAACCCTCCAGTTGTCGAGGTCAACAATGCCCAGACTGAACAAGGAGAATAATCCAAGCCATCTCTATAACTCCTAGGAGCGCCAGATCTAAGGAGGGTGATGCGAGATCCACCCCCACCTTTCTTGTCGTCTCACAACAAGCAAGGAGGAGGAAACGATAGCCATGCCTGGCTGCCAGATCTAGCTCTTCGAGCCGCTTATTGACATAACCCTAGAAAACTCCATGTCCGCACCATAAGTAGCTTGATTCTACCATGGAAGGCTATATAGAGAGAGAAGATGGTAGGCCACCACAAGCTGCCTCAATGTTTTGCACCGAACACCACCATGGCATTAGGACATGTGCATTTAAGGCAACTAGTAACCTAGGCCTACTATGTACTATAGCGGCCCGAACTCCGCTTCGGTCCCCACTCCGACCAGCGACGATGTCACAGGATGAGTAGGTCGAAGGGGTAATGGAGACA
>NC_041384.1:726521678-726543305 GCF_002162155.2 Triticum dicoccoides
ATCTGAATTTGTGTATCACCTTATGATCATGGAAATGCTTCAAACGAATAAACATGGAAATGTTGTATTTATGAAATTAGTAAACTAGTAGTACTAGTAAACATTAAAACATAATTAGCATACAGTACAACGACTCTCGAAGATGAATTTATTACATTTTTTTTACGGAATTACAAAACGCGAGTACACGAATACAAAGTAAAAAGTGCTTAGACTAACGAACACGTGTGTAATACCCAAAGGCCACAGCCCAAAGCGTTTATCACCTCAACGGAAATGCAGATTAGGTAGGTTGCTATTGTGCCAAATTTGTTCGATCTTCAGTCAATTCTCTTTGCGTTGGAGCCTGAGCGCGAATGCCTGCAGCGAGAGGAGCACCTTCCTGAGCCGGTCCTTGGCTTGGGCGTCGATGAGGTTCCCCTTGTCGTCGAACTTGGGCGGGTCCTCGTACGCCCTGATGTGGAGCTCCGGCTTGTTGATGAAGTGCAGGTCCAGGTATATCCCGATCTCGCGCAAGTGGAGCGACGCCCTGCCCCCGCCGAAGTCGCCCCCCGCGCAGATGATCGCCGCTGCCTTGTCAGCCCAGCATTTGTGTGTGCCCCTCGATGCCCAGTCCAGCGCGTTCTTGAGCGAGCCGTTGACGGAGTAGTTGTACTCGGGCGAGGCGAAGAGGAAGCAGTCCGCGGCGCTGACCCTGTCGCGGAACGCCTCCACGGCCGGCGGGAAACCGTCGCCACCGTCGGTCTCGAGGTCCGGGTTGGCCATGGGCAGGCCGGAGATGTCGACGTGGTCGATGCGCAGCCCTGGAATGCACTCCTCGCACAGCTCCTCGGCTGCACCACACATGCAAGGCACAGTCAGCACTGCACATAATCCCCACACATCAGGTACGAGCACATGGCTACTATGAACGTTTTGTATGGCAAGTTTAGTTATGCAAGGATGGTAATTTTACTTCGCAAACATGGCATTTTCATATTTCAGTTTGTTTTTTTGACAGAAACTTGCCGTGTGTTACTACAATTCATCGAAAAATGTAATGGCCGGAGTGCCACGTACATGATGTGTGACACTTACCGTCTAGAAAATTAAATAGGGAAAAGTCTAAAATAAACCTTGAATTCATGCTCTTAGTTTGAATTGAACCCTAACCTTCAAATCCCTGGAACCGACACTCTGTACTCTCTAATCCCGGTCTATCCTGGCAGATTTCTGCTAAATGTTCCTTTGGTGCACTGGAAAAAGGGCAATCCTGATCTAGTAAAACATACTAGTCTCAACAAATATAGGGGCACACTGGAAAATGCATTGTGCCGCTACTTGTAGCACGTACCCAAAAAAAAAAGTTCCCCATGTATCACCCTTTTTTATACCAAATTCATTTTTTTATATATTATGGTGGAAGTATCAGCTTGACATGGCTAAACTGAGCATTTGTTTGCAAGGACTGAACTAACCTAAACTTTCTATTTACTACAAAAAGTAACTTCAGTTGTATCATATATATGAGGTTCACTTACCTGAATACAAGAAATACAAGGAAACAGCTAATAATGACAGAAACAACCGAACCAATCAGGATCTGATATATGCTCTGTGCTAGCACGTTAGCTTCATATTTGAGTGAGATAGAAAGAAGGAAAATGGAGAAGATGAATCTGACATGTGTTTCCGCAAAAAAAAAAAAAGAAAAAAAGAATCTGACATGTGGACTAGTGTAGTCCGTGAGATTGTGTAATCCCTACCGGAGACATCCTTTCTCCCGGTGCACCAAACAAGTATTTTGTAGAAATCAACCGGGATAGACCGGGATCAACGAGTATAGGGTGACAATTTCAGGATTTCAAGGCTAGGG
Source organism: Triticum dicoccoides (assembly GCF_002162155.2). Classification (NCBI taxonomy): domain Eukaryota; kingdom Viridiplantae; phylum Streptophyta; class Magnoliopsida; order Poales; family Poaceae; genus Triticum; species Triticum dicoccoides. The sequence goes on from NC_041384.1 coordinate 726,523,534, forward strand.
TTCAATTCAGACTTACGAGTACGAACTCAAGATTTATTTTAGACTTTTCTCAATTGAATATGTTCAAACATACCGGCGCGGATGAGGCCGTGATGCCACGAGTTGTTGCGGAGGGAGCCGCTGAGAGCGGCCACGCGGAGTGTGGGCTTCGCCGAGGCCGCAACGGCTTCCATTTTCCCCTTGTTTCGAGCTTGATTTCTGTGATGACCTGAGAGTGAGTGGCTGCTTGGGTCACTGGTGTGGAGCTCGATCAGGTGAGTGCGGTCCATTGGCGGAGGAGACGGCTGCCTTAAATAGATGACCAAAAATCAATCTCAGCCAGGTCATCGTGAACGTCGGATTCGTTGACGTGAAGCTCGATCAGGTCTGAATTCGTGACATGTACCGGTCAGTAGTGGAAAAGCATAGATCGTCATCGATGGCATCATATTTCTTATAGTTGCCTAATCTAGGAACAATATTATTGAATACTACTCATGGATGCACGTGGGCATATGGCCAACGACCACTCCACTTCGAGGGAGACAGCCAGCAGCCGGCACCTTTGTATTCAGACCTCATCGATGGCGTCACTCGCCTCGCCGTTTCGCGGGTACGGGCAACTCCAACGCATGACCTCATTCGGTTTATGTTTGTCTGTTTGGGCTTAAATGGACAGGCGGCATGACTCAATGTGCGATCGCATTCGTATTCTTTGATCGTCTTGCGTTTGGCCCGTCCAATTTTTACTCGGTTTGTGTTCACACGGACGTCGAATGGATAGACACGTGTTTGCTCCTTGTCTGTCTCAGGGACCCGTGATGGTCGTTCACCTACCTTCGCCGCCCAAAATAACCTAGCACGTGCGGCGGGGCTCAGCTGTCAGCCACACAGCTGTTAGGCCGTCGTCCTTAATGTGGAAGCCGTGGACCAACCAGTGTACAACTTTCACTTCCGAGCCACGCGGCCTCCTTCACCCCCGACACGAGGGAACAAACCCTAGCGGCCGCCGACGCATCTCTCTCATCCACCTCCTTGCCGGCGTCATGGGCTGGCATTGGATCAACAAGGGGAAGCACAACAATGAGGCCGGCTCCTCCTCCGGTCGCAGCCGCTCCACCAGGTCCGCGCCGCCCACAATACCTGCTTCACCCTTGTTTGCCATCGCGCTGCCGGCGGCCCCGTGGCGCAATAGGTCGCATGTCTCCACCGACATCTGTCGGTGCCACTGGGAGATGGTGCCACCACTCCTGTGGGGGGATGCCCACCTCCCCAACAATTGGCATCTCTATGCGGATCGTGTGCCTGTCCCACCAATACCGGTGAGCGGTCGCGCCCGCCGCGAGGATGTCAACCGACGTTGTGCCCGCCTACCACCAGATCTGCTCTACGACCACAGGTATGTCATTGATTCGCCAATGTAGGATACGTGGCTCCGCGACGAGCACGACCTGTGGCGGCAATCCTTTTTTGTCGCTTGTCCTTCGAGCCCTCGCTGCCCGCGTCCTACTTGTGTTGAGAGCCGGCCCCAAACATGCGGGCGTAGGCGTGTGCACGGCCTCACGCCGACGCCATCTCCGTTCATGTCCCCGCCGCCGCCACCTCCCATGATCGAGGAGGAGGCCGAGCTCGTGAGGCGGGTCATGGAAGACTCCATGAACACCCGCGACGAGCGCCAATGGGAGGGCTTTAAAACCCAATTGGCCCTCTATGCAGCCAGCGACGTCACCATCCCGGAGCTGGCATGGCCGTCAAGGAGGAGGTGGTGGAGGAGCCGCCATTGCCGCACGAAACCCGCGCCTAGTGGGCCAGCGGTGGAGCTGGTCGTCCACAGCGCCGGAGATGGCCGACGTGGTGGGTGTCGGGCCATGGTCATCCACGCCGTCGCGGTGAACAGAGCAGGAGCTGCAGCCACGGGAGGAAGTGGTGCAGGCGCCTTTGGTCTGGCAGGGGCCGCCATCCCACCTTTGGCAGCCACCTCCATACGTTGACCACACCAGCGACGACGACGAGTAGGACAACGACTACTGAAGATGACGACGGCCTCACCGGCGACGGGCCTTATCTAGTCTCTTAAGTTTTAATTTAATTAAGAACTGTGTTGAACTTGGCTACTATGGACGCGTGGACTTTTTAATGTTTATATTAATGTTTTTATATTATTTGCAACATCTATTTGGGTTTTTTGAGGCAAAATTTAAGCCCAAATATACAGACAATTTGGGATGCGGCGGGTCGGTTGGGCACACCGACCGCCGCACGATCACAAAAGCGGACCTATCTGTTTTTCTACCCTGAAATTCAGATAAAACGGACATGTGTTTGGGGACATGTGTTTGGGGTCCTACTTCCAAATGGGATAAGAGAATTTTTATTAGTCTCTTTCTTTCTCTCGATTGCATTGGAGTTGCCCTAAGACCGGTCTTGTGCAGATCAAGGTCTTCTCGTTTGTGTGTGTGAAATAGGCCCAGTCATTCTTCTTTGGACGAGACTAAGAAAAACAGTGCCTGACGCCGACAACGAGGCGAAAGGGGCCGGCTCGGTGGCTGCGTTCCCACTGTTTTCCTTCGATGTGATCCTACAGGGTTTCTCTTTTCAGTTTTGGTTTACTTCGCTTTTCTGTTTTATAGTGTCTCTTTTTTATATTTAAATTTTTTTAATCGAATTTTTATTCTGGGTTTAGTTATTTTTTTATTTTTCTGATTTCTGTATGGTTTGGTATATCTCCTGGTTTCTGTTCCTATTTTCTCCTTTTGCACTATTTAATTTTTTATTTTCTTTATACAATATTTTTTAAACAGATGGTAAACAGTTTTTAACATATTTTAAAAAGTATATGATGAATGTCTTTAATACACGGCGAAAATACCCACTAAAAAAATTAAACACAAACAAAACATTTTTCTAAACACGAGGTGGCCATTTTAAATATTTTTAATTATTATAATCATATTTTTAAATATTTAACTACGTAAAAAACACTGGAAACCCGGCTAAAAAAATAAAGATAGAAAACCTTTCATTGGACAATACATTGCCAGAGACGGCCGCCTACTACGCTCCAACTTGTGTGAAGTCTCGGCTATCGTCAAATACAAGGAATTATGAAAAGAAATCCATAAACCAATTTTTTACAGTCCGGTGTCGATCATGGGATTTTTTAGTGACTATACATGACTAAGGCGCAACTTGTTCCAAAACTGATGTAGGTCCAGAACGGCAAAGTACAAACGGCTGCTCTACCTAGCTGGATCCCCCACCCATTGGACCATCGCCCAACTTGCCACTGACAAGGCCAAGAAGGGGAGGGGAGGAGGCCGGAGAGGCTGCGGGAAAAGGAAATTCCTATTTGCTGCTCCTTGCGGCAAGTTAAAATATTGTTCTTCTTTTTTCAAAATGTTAATAAATTTCAAAAAAATCTGGTGTTTCTCCTAAATTTTAAATACTTTACACAAATGTTCTTGTTTTAAAATTTTGTTCCCAAATTTAAATAATGTTCGTGAATTACAAAAATTGTTCAAACATTCAAAATATGTACCTATTTTATTTTTTGTTCACAAATTGAAAAAATGTTCGTGACTTTCAAAAATTGCTCACATATTTGAAAAACTATACAACTTTTCCAACTTTTTCTTGGTGTTTAAAAAATTGTTCAGATGTTCAATACATGTTCATGTTTTTTCAATTTTATTCATAATTTTCACAGAAAATCGCAAGATTGAAAAAATGTTCGCTTTTTGCAATTTTTGTTCAGGTTTCAAAAAAATGTTGAAAAGGTGAAATTTCCCCCTTTTTTTCCAATTTTTTTTCACAAATTCAAAATATGTTCATGATTTTCCAAAAACAATGTGCAAATTTGAAAAAAAAAATCCCTTTTTAAAAAATTTGTTCAGGTTTCAGAAAATGTTGAGAAGGTTAAATTTTCTCCCTTTTTTTGAAATTCTGTTCACTAATTCAAAAACTGTTCGTGGTTTTCCAAAAACAAATGTTTAACTTTGAAAAAATATTCGGGGTTTCAAAAAAAATGCTCCTACTTTTCAATTTTTTTGCACAAATTCAAGAAATGTTCGTGATTTTATAAAATGGTAGAAATTTTCAAATTATTTTCCTTTTCCAAATTTTGGTCAGAGTTTCCAAAATTTGTTTACATATGCAGAAAATGTTCATTTTCAATTATCATTCAGATTTCCAAAAAATGTTCATGTTTTCGAAAAACTACCAAGTGTTCAAATTTATTCAGGAACTCCCCGTTTTGCTAAAACTTTTAAGATTATTTTTTTTGATTTTCCATAGAATTTTTCGAATAAATTTCAAAATTTTAAATGTTTTGGATTGAATAAATATTTACTTTCCTAAAAAAATTGTGTTTGAAATTCCCCAAAATGTTTAGATTTGTCGTCTCTTTTGTAGTTCTTTTAAACCACGTTGCATTTTCAAACAACAATTATCTTGTATTCCACTGGTTCTGTACCTATTCTTACTGCCAGGATGTGCGAAGTACAATTCCTGTCGCGCCAAACATTTTTAGGAATTTTATGCCATTCTCAATAGCTTGCGCCACATATTAATCAAGAAATATCAGCAGCTCATGTGGCTTGGGACACAAAGTCTGGAGTCACATGTCCGGAGTTCGAGTCCTCCATGTATTGCGCGATATTTTTCCTTATTTGTTTTGCGCGTTGGCGTGTTCGCTACCTGGGCCAGCCCGTTAGTTTGGCACTCTGCGCCAAACTCCGACATTCTACTGCAGAACGCTACAGATAGAAAGGTCCCGCGGGAAAAGGAACTCTCTAGGAGGAGGTGCGGAGAGCAGATGTTTATTTCAGCCAAATTATTCAAAGCACAGTGTGAAAGACTTAACCGTTCATTTATTTATTTTTTACGAGAAAACTTCCGATCTATTCCCATCTATTTATAATATCATCATTTATTTGACATGCAACTATTCTAAAATAACCACTTGCCTCTTAGCACACAAAGTACTTCACGAACTTCTACTGTATTGTCTCCTAGCGCGTTCATAAGACTGCTCACAGTGGGGAGTAACATATAGTAGTAACTTGCCGATGTTACTAGTATATGTTACTACCTCCATAGTGGGTAGTAACATATGAGTGGTATCATGAAAGAGTTTATTTATTAGGCTATAGACTCATGATGCCTTGAAATGTGTGATGTTACAGTAACTATCTAAGTTACCATAAACCCCTCTCTCTTCATTAATTAGCTGTCACATAAGCAATCTTGTATTGAAATGTGTGATGTTACTAGTTAAGTTACTTCCATTGTGGCTAGTCTAAACTTCATCAGGGGCGGAATTGGGCCTGGGGCAACTGGGGCTATAGCCACAGGCGTGGCCCAACTAGTAGTTATACATTCAGTTAATTTTTTTTCCATTTTTGTACGCATAAACGGCCCAGCCCCAGCCATGTAAACGCAGCCAAGGCATCAGCCCATATAATAGCGCAATATACGTAGCTTTCCAGCCATCGCTACCAGTTCGCAATTAGCCCACGATGCCATGATCGCTAGCCCAACCACACCGTTTCTTCTTCTCGCTCGTCTGATCAGGAAATAGATCTCGCTCAAGCGATCACGCTGCGCCGCCAATTCCCCTAGTGGCGATCGCTCGACTAGACAGACGAACGTCCAGACCTACGCCCAGTCGGCTGGCGCTCGGAGCCTTGGATCGGATCATCTCTCGCATCATCGGAGCTACCCCCTCTAAAGCTATGTTCTGCTCCATCTACACAATGGACTGGATATCTGACCGATTAGGTTTGTGATCTCTTGTACCCTCTACTCTTTTTCCCTAGTTCGTTTTTGATCAACCGAAATCAAGGAATTGGTAATGCTAAATTTTATTCCTTTGTTATTTGTTAACAGGAAAAAAATACCAATCAAAGATGAAGAAGACCCGGACAATTAAATCTGTTTTTCAAGCAACATTCAAACAGCCTGCATCAAACACATCAATGAATGACCAACCGAACGAGTAGGACTCGGAAAAAAATGCGAGGAAATGCAATGGTTTACTACCTTGTGCACTTTACGATAATATTTTTTTGTAATTCATATGAACAATTGACCTAGTACATGTCCATTATCTTGATTTTAATTACTCTATTTTATGCTTACAGTTTCCGGTCCTTCTAATATTGCTGGTGAAGAATGATGTCCTCAAATAAAGCAAGTCCTCACTAATATGGTACAAGGGTTTCTTCTCACAGTAAAAATGAGCTTATATTTCATTTTTTTGTTAACTATTTCTTTTGTCGGATTTCTTCTCAGAGTAAAAGTGAACTTATATTTCATTTGTAATGGTGATGTACTTCTAACATGCATTTGTACGCGGTATTTAACGTTATTTGTAGTCCCCCACATTTTTTTTATTTGTAGTCACTTTAGTTTTAGCCCTAGGCTTTGAGAAATCCTGGTTCCGCCTCTAAACTTCATGAACACAAAGTATTAACCTTCACGAACTTCTATTACACTGTCTCTTAGCGGTTCTCTTCGCACACAATATATTTTTAAAGGTAGTTGATCCATTGTATTTATCTCTTAGGTGTTGTATCTAAGGCGCTTTATGTGATGTGTTTGGACCTCATAATTGCATTTCCACGGTGTGGTCTTGTTGTACCATGAAGTAACATAATTAACCGCTTACACACACAATTAATTGTGTTGTCTAAGGCATTTTATGGTGATTGGTTTGGAGATCATAATTGCATTTCTACAATGTGGTCTCATTGTACCCATTGCATTTTTAAAGGCAGTTGACCCATTGTATTTATCTCTTTGGTGGTGTATTAGGTGGTGTATCTAAGGGGCTTTATGTGTTTGGTTTGGAGATCATAATTTCATTTCTACACTATGGTCTCATTGTACCACGAAGAAACACAATTAACAGTTTACACACACACATCACACACACACACACACACACACACACACACACAAGGATGAATATATGAACGTAGATTTAATGGTGTTCATACCAAAACTACTAATTAATATATTGTTGTAACAATGAAATGTTATTTTTGGCTATATGAATCAAATAGTGTGTTGTGTGGTTAAAACTTATTTTCCCACCCGAGGCTAAGATCCTGAAATTTGACGCAAGAATTTTTTCTTTTGTCAAACAAAGCAGGTTGAATAGGGTACAGTTGGTTTCCAAAAATATCTGTTTTAGATAAAAACAAATAAAAAATTATTTTGAAGCCTGAATACCGAGATTTTGTCCTTGTGCTTGACAATGGTTAAGAATTATTCTTTTCTGCCGCAAAAGACCTCTTTTGTAGGGGGATTCAATCCCGTGATCTCATTACTCTCACTCGAAAGGCCCACCACAACGACATCGTGACATTTTTGTAGATCCTAAATCTATGGTCTTTGTATATAGTTCAATGTTTAAAATTAAATTTATATGATTACTTTAACAATTCAATGTTTCTGCAGTGACAATGGAATTTCTAGTACTGAGCAAAACAATCATCTTGTAAAACAACATTTTGGCAACCGGATTTGGATGAAACCCTAAAATCGCTTAAAGTTGGTTACAACTTTCTGCCAGACGTTCATGCCCCCCCAAAACATGATAAAGTTTAACACGCCGGTCTCCCATGCTGACATTGACTCGAACCAAGCAAGCATGATCCTGGCCACTCCTTCTTTCTACCTGGATGGCACCTCAACTCCTAACGGCAAGGATGATCCAAGCTTAGCTTACCTTAATTAATTCTTAGTAGTTGCTGATGCTTGCTAGGATTCCAATCATATTTACACATTGACAATAAAACTGGCTTTTGATGCATGTTAGCATAGGTCTCCCCCACATATAAATCTGTAATGCACGGTTATAGATCTAGTATCATAGCCAATTCCCTAGGTTCAATTTCGCAACACCTACCACCGCTGCTCCACATCTGCTATCTTTTATTTATCGCGAGTTTACATTACAACATCTAACTTTTATTTTGTAGTACTTTGTTATCTTACAAACTATCCCTTTGATTCCCACAAAGTACTTTCAGTTTTGTAGTCTAGGTAAAGTAAACGTTCAGTGCACATAGGGTTGTGTCGTTGGCAGATAGAATGAGAGAATATGAATCCTACCTTTAGCTCCTTTTCGGTTTGACACTCCATACTTATCATCTCCACTTTGGAAAGACGACAATGCTCATTGCATTTGGGGATTACCAGGTCTTGCGGGGATCAATGTTCCCCAATGAGACATGTTTACTTCAATGCCCAAATGCAGTGAGTAGGAACATAACCTCTTTCGTCTACATTCCCTACTACATTTGGGGATTATCAGGTCTTGTGGAGATCAATGCCCAAATGGACATGTTTACTTCAAATACATAACAAAACCAATATAAAAAATGCACAACATAGACTCAATCAAATATCAAATCATCCTACCTCAAACCTCGCGCGCGTGAGAGAGAGAAATGTGTGAGGAGGGAAGACAGGAGCACAAAAAGAGAGGAGAGGGGAGGGAAATGAAAAGCCGGTTATGGGAGTGGTGGAAGAAGAGGGGGGGTGTGGAAAACTGAAGCACTGGTTGCACAGACTCCTCTGCTTCCCAATGTGATTGGTTTCTCCCCTTACCCTTTGCCTACCATGGACCCCTCCACTTACCAATTCCCTTCCCCCAAATTTGACCCCTCTGCTGACCATTGCCCCTCATTGTCTCAAAAATTGGGGGGGGGGGGATGCGTTTGAGATGCCTAACCTCTGCCCTTCTATGTGAGGTGGACACGAGACACATCGACACACCATGACGATGTTGCACAATGAGACGCGGCGATGCACCATGGCGACGACACGGGATCGCAAGCTAGATCATGACTACATGCCTGTTACGGAGAGGCTTGGCGGTGCCAGATCTGACATCCTATGGTGTGATCTTATGGGTTGAGGAAAGGGGAAGAGATGAGTACATTGGTGTTGGAAGCCTGTGGGCGGTTCTAACTATGAAACCTCATCGAATACTTCCCAACTATAGGTGGCTTCAAACCTTTAACTGCCTCCAAGAATTACTGCATGCAGTTCCAAATTTCCATCCGACTCGACACCAAAATAACCGCCGCTGCTGGATTATTATATACGGCTTTTTCTACTAGTGTGGGGAGGCATGGTCCGACTGATAGTGAGCCCGACAGACTGTCCCGAATCCCCTATTCCTCCCCTCGATTTGGGGACAGGGTCGGTAATTTTAGACGTTTAGTCCCGTCCATGGACAAAAGAGGAATAATGTTGGAGGCATAAAAGTGTCTAGACCTGACATGTACTCCCTGACATGCCCTGAAGTCAGATCTTGGCCTTGTTTTGTATGTGGTGTGCTAATGATTGTATAATTTTCTGTGTAAGGATAACCAAACAAACAAAACGTTTGTTAAAAATAAGAATTAGACTGAATGATGTTAAACAAACAAGATTTGTAATCTACATTGATGCCTAATTTTGTTACCTTTTTTGAGCCAAAGAGGGACCTACCTTCCAATTTGATATAAAGAAATCATATGCCTAATCAAGTTACTAATTGGGACTTAATGGCTTGTGCGTTGTAAGTTGTAACTTGTATATTTATTCTCGTTTCATTTCTGTTTTTGTTCTTTTCCCTCATAATGACTCATGTTTTCCATCCTTAATGAAACCAAGAAAAATTCCTTTTGTAAAGAGCAACCAAACTATCTTAATAAAACAAATCACCAAGATTTTTGAATTTGTTTGCACCAAATGAGCTTATTCATCATGGTATGGCTACCATGATACACATAAGGGGGCTTTTTCGGAAAGGAGGTGGGCCTTTGATTCAAGGAATTTGATTAGATTTGTACACGAGATGTATTTCAATGTTTTTTCTATATAGGTAGTCTGATTTGTCGGACTTCGATACTTAATATTTTTGCTTCAAACTCTTTTAAACTATATTATCAGGAAATTTTCATGAATTCAAATATCCCGTAACAATTTATTTGTGATTTTCGATGATATCAAACACTCTGTGATATAAAGAAGTGTAGTTTTAAATCTTGAAGAATTGAAAATAACATGTCACTCAGATCATGTATCTATTTTTGCTCATGTATTTTTACTCCGGCTCATTTGAAGCGAGTGCTCCTAAATCCGAAGACCCGCCCATAGTATAGAGAGAGGGAGTAGAATCTTGCGAATAAAAGAACCCCTAAATCCAAAGACCGCCCATAGTATACGGAGAGCGAGTATAATCTTGCGAATGAAAGGACCCCTAAATCCGAAGAGGGGTATGTTTGGATTCTATATGAAGTGTACCTTGCAATTTTTTGGTTCTGACCCAAAAATTAGTCTTTGTTGGAATGGTTACTAAGTTTTTAATATGTCAAAGTACTTAAGCCAACTCTAGTTTATTTTCTTAGCAATGTTAACCAACTCATGAGCAATCAAAGCTTAACCAAAATTTAGACTAGCCAAACCAAGCAAGTTTGACCATAAACCAAATGCACTCATAGTACTCCCTCCGTTTTTATTTACTCTGCATATTAGATTTGACTGAAGTCAAACTTCGTAAATTTTGATCAAGTTTATAGAAAACAATATAAAAATTTACCATAACAAATCTATATGATGTGAAAGTACATTCAACAACGAATCTAAAGAAATTGATTTGTTATTGTATATGTAAATATTTTGTTTATAAATTTTGTCAAAATTTACAAAGCTTGACTTTGACCAAAACTAAGGCCAACTCCACCGCGCGACCCCAAACGGACGTCCGGATTGGCCGGATTTTATCCCTTTGGGGCGCCGATGGGTTCGCCTGTGTCCGGCTTTGTCAGATGGGTCGTGCGTGCACCCACCGCGCGGCCGCACCCCAAAATCTGTCCGGGGTGGACGTGAATAAAAAAATTATAAAAACTAGAATGAAATAACTAAAAAAGTAAATAAACGCGTTTAAAAAACATAAAACATATATAGGGTCGGCCACAAAACAACCTAGTTTCCACGGCCACTTAAAAGGCCTAGTTTCATAATTAACATATAAAAACAAAATTAAAAAAAGCCTCCCGCGCGCTCCTGCCGCGCCGGTCGGTGTCGTGGCCGTCGCCATCTTCACTGGCCGCCCGTGTCGTCGTCGTCGCTGACGAGGTCGACGTAGGCCGGCGGCGTCCACAGGTGGGCCGGCGGTGCGTGGTAGACGGGGGCGGGCTGGACGGCCGGAGGTGCCTGCACCACCTCCTTCCGTGGCGACGCGTCCCGCTCCGGTGATTGCGGCGGAGTGGGGCACCAGTTCACGCCCACGCCGGCGGCTATCTCCGGAGCAGTGGAGGACCAGCCCCACCCCTGGCCCAGCAGCTGCTGGAACGCGGTCGGCGGGTCCTCCTCCATCGCCTCCTCCATGACGGCCGCCATCTGCAGCTCCGGGAAGGCGACGTCCCCGGCGGCAGAGAGGGCCATGGTCTCCTCCAGGCCGTCCCACTGCCACTCGTCGTGCGTGTTCATGGAGTCGTCCATGACACGCTGCAGAAGACGGGCCTCCTCCTCCGCTGTCATGCGAGGAGGGGGGGTGGCGACGAAGACGGGGAAGGCGACGGCGTGGGCGTGACGCCGCGCACCCGCCTACACCCGCGCTCCTGGGGAGCAGGCGCTGCGCGCTCCTGTCGTGGCCGCCGCGGCCCTGTCAAGGTGCCGGCGAAGAACGACACGCGCCTGGTGTCATGCTCGTCACGAAACCAGGTGTCCCAGAGTCCGGAGTCGGGGGCGTACCTGGGATCGTAGAAGAGGTCGTCGGGGAGGAGGCGGCGGCGGCGCTCGATCTCCGTGTCGCGCGCACGGCCGCTCGTCGGGACTGGCGGGATCGGGACCCGGTCGGCGGAGAGATGCCAGTTATTGGGGAGATGGACGTCGCTCCAGGGGAGCGGCGTCCTCGTCTCCCAATAATGGCGGCACACCGACGCGCGAATGTAATGCCGGTCGCGCTCGCCGGCGGACGTGGGCGCGATGGAGAAGGCTGGCGGCGCGGGGGCCCGGCGTGGTGGCGATGGCGACGCGGGCTCGCAGCGGCGTCCCGACGAGGAACCAACCTCGCGGTCGTGCTTGCCTTTGCGGCCCATGGCTGCGGGCGGCCGGCCGGCGAGGTGTTGGTTAGGGTTTGGGACTGGGGCTGTCGTGTTTTGAGGAGGCCGCGGGATGGCGTGGGGCAGTGTGGACGACGACCCGTCCACGCTTCCCACTTAAAGAAGGACGACGACCGTTTCGACGTCGGATGACAGGTGGGGCCGCCCGCTCGTGTGCATTGATGTGGGCGGGTGGGAGGTAGGTGACCGTCTGCCACGCAGCTCCGACGCGGACGAGGGGCGCGTTCGTTTGGTGTCCGTCGCGACCCAAACCCGACGCAAGTTTGCGCTTGAAATGGGTCGGCCCGGACACAAAATGAACAAGATGGGTGCGGGTCATCGTGCGCTGGGCCGCCTCCTTTGTCCGTTTTACCCCAAATAAACGGGGCGGACAAGATAGGATCGCGCGGTGAAGTTGGCCTAATACATGGACTAAATAAAAACGGAGAAAGTAGCAGCACACACTGAAAAGAAGTAGGCCGAGGTATATCACTGTGGTCCGGTGGCCGCCCTCCACGAGCTGGAGTAGCAGTACCTGCTGCAGTGGCCTCTGCGGAACCGGAGCACGCGAGAGGGATCGCCTGGAAATGGAGCAAACTAGCTCGAGCCACGAGGAAGGAAGACTGCCGCATGCATCAGCTGCCTTTTCAGGTCTGCACACTCTTCTCCAAGTTGCCTTTTGACCCCGGAGCTGGCAACGCAACGGGCGGAGATGACTGCTGGGTGCGAAGTGGACTGCGGCACGGCACGCAGGGAACAGGAGGCGGCCCCCATGGCCTCGGGTGGAAGCTGCCTGCCCTCGCCGCCTGCCTGGTTCCCGAGAAATCACCAGTCTGCTCCATTCACCAGGCCATGAGATTCGCCGCGATTTTCATGGGACGCCGCGAGCGGCCGGCAAGCATATGCTAATTTACAAAATGGTCGAGCCCCCAAGTTTCACGACGGCAACAAAGGCCTCTGTTTGGATCCCTAAATTAGAGTTAGTTTTAGTTAGTTGAGGTTCAAATAACCCAAAAGTAACCAAATATGATGGGTTAGTTTGGATTAGTTGGATCTAATCCATCCCAAAAAACTAACCCACACTAGAGGAGCTTATTTGGATTAGTTCTTTTAGGTCCACTAAAAAAAATAGTAAAAAAACTTATCTCTTCCATCCAAACATAGTCCAAAGTAGTCAAATGATTGAGAAAGAATATTTATTGCCAATCTAACTCTATCATCCAAACAGCTCTTTGGTTAGAGTTAGTTTAGGATTAGTTTAGGGTTAGAATCTAACTCTAACCTCTAACTGAGTTAGAGTAACCAAACAGGGCCAAAGTCAGCGGCCGGCACACTAGCCAGCTTTCAAAATAAATAAATTTTTATGCATCGGTAAGTCAGCGACCGACACACTAGTCAGCCTTAAAAAAGAAAATGCATTGTCCACGGCCGAGGCCTCCATAGCTTAGACCGTCTTGGTTAAACATCTCCTTTTGTCAGTTCAGAGCAACTCCAACAGGCCGACCCAAACAGACGGCGTTTTTGTCCGCTTTTTGTCCGTTTGGGTCGGCCGACCGCCCTCTTTTAGTTTTGAGTCGGCAGTGCGCCCAACGGGCCGACCCATTCTCATGACCGCGCGTGTTTAACATCGTGACGTCGCCCTGGTTTTGGCGCTCCAGCGCGCGGGGGAAAGCGGCCTAGCGCGCGCTGGTTTTAGCGCTCCAGTGCGCGGGAAATGTTCGCGTGCGCGCCGCGGCCGGCGCTCGCTATAAAGAAGGCGCTCCATCCACACTCTGTCGGCCGCCCACTCTCCCCGCCTCTGCGCCACCATGTCGATCCGCCGCCTGGGCGCTTCGGATTTTCGCAGAGTCCGCGAGCGCCGCTCCGGTGCCTTCTCCGCCGATATCTGGTTTTGCGAGAAACGTCTCGTCCTCGGCACCTTCGACACCGCAGAGGAGGCGGCCCGCGTGCACGACGCGGCGGCGTGGCGCCTCCTGAGGCCTCGTCGGGATATGAATTTTCCCAACGTGTCGAGCCAGCGGGCGCAGGATCTGACGCCTCTCCCGGGGCTTTTCACCGACGAGGATCGTCGTGTCCACCGGAGGCGGCAGCGTCGCCTCGCCATCGCAGAGAAGGACGTGGAAGCCTTGGTGGTGTGGTGCGGAGGTTACCCGCAGGACATCGTCGACGAGCGCCAGTTCTAGAAGCAATTGAGATCGGAGAGGGACGCGAGAAGGAGGGAGCGAGCCGCCTATCGGGAGGACAAGCGTTCGCGGAAGCAGGCAGCTCAATTGAAGCTGAAGCTAAGAGAAACCTCGGGTTGGGACTTTGAAGACGAGCAGCTTGCTGACGCCTACCTTCAAACGTCGGAGGAGGACATTACCGAGTCGGAGTCAGAAAGCGACGAGTAGTGGTCTTTTTCTTTTATCTGTGTACGCTAGAACTATCTATGTATCCATTTTAATCTAAAAAAATGGTCGGCGCCGTCGGCGACGTAGCAGGCGGGCGAGTGTGTGAATTCAATGTGCCACCGACCAACGGGCCCGGTGAGGAAAAAAGGCGAGCACGCGTACGTCCGTCTTGTGTCCGCGCCGACGCAAATCAGGCTCAAAAATGGGCCACGAATGGGTCGGCAGGCGGACGAAAGCGGACGCGCGTCCGTTTGGGTCAGCGCGTTGGGCCGGCTTTTTTGTCCGCGCCGACCCAAACGGACGGCCGCAGACGAAATGGGTCTCCCCATTGGAGTTGCTCTCACGAACCAAGTATTTCTCTTCCAGGTCATGTTGGTCAGCTCGACACTCATGATTGCTAACGCCACATCTTTTGCCTTGGTGTCAGCATTGATGGCCTCAACCATGAGCTTCTTTGATTAGGCGACCTCCTCAATGTCGAGCTTCCTCCTCTTGGCGTCCTCTTTCATGTCAAGCCTTTTCATTTGGAGCTCCAAGTATATCTTTCTTTGCTTCTCCTCTCCTCTATCACTTCCTTTTGAGTCATTATGCCGCACAAGGTTGCTTGCAAGGCAATGGATGATGGATCACGCTTCTCGTCGAGCTTTGAGTTGGTCTTTCCCCTCGGTCTCTTGAGCAAATCTCCATTCTCGGCCACGACTGCCTTCACCAGTCATTATACCAAGTCACCAATGCCTAGGCCACTCACGTGACAGGCTTCGACGCTCTCAAGCGTGTCGCAATACTTGTTGCATTCTTATCGAATGAACCTCCATCTCTTTTGAATTGAGTTGCCTCGGGTGCTCGCAAACTTATAAGGCGCAAACTTCCTCTGCTCAAAAAGGGTTTTATGAACTCTCATCCTAAAGACAGATCCCTTTTGCTCGGCACCTTTCATGAGATCTTGGCCTATCTCCATCCAACTCTTGCAAATCAAAGTGTCCTCCTCTTTGTTGTATGATCCCGCGCGAATGCTTTGTTTCCTCTTTGTGTGTGTCGGCCCTTTGGGTGAGCTCATCGATAAAAAACGGCTCCTCCGCAATGTTGACCTCTTCTTCCACATCTTCACGATGCATGTCATCATATCCATGTGATGAGTTGACATGGTCGTCGACCTCCTCTTCTTCATGGGCACCGAAGGTGTCGACACCATATTGGTCGCGGCCGTCTTGGCTTTGGGTCATGTCGGGATCGAAAGCTTAGCCTTGGCATCGACGTGGAAGACCCGGCCACGGCCCTCGTAGATGACGTTCTCCATGAACTGGGTGTAGTTAGGGTTGTCGGTCGTAGGCGACGGGAGTAGCATTTCGTCGAACAGCTTGCGGGCGCCGGCATGGTTGGTCGTAGGAATCGACAGGGCTGCTTCCTTTGCATCCCATCAGACAAGTGGGTTACACCAATAAACCCAGGCGTGATATTGAAGTCGATGATGGCTGGGATGGTGGGGGTGTTCGGCGCGATCACGCAGCCGTCTGGCGACGTGGAGAACCGGGTCTGGCCTTGTAGCCGTGGTGGATGAAACCCATGCATCTCCAGTGTGACGGAGGAGCTCGGGGACGGGTATTGTGGAGGGCGAACGGCCGACGTGCCTGTGCTCGCCACGGCCATGGCAGAGGTGGAGAGAATGGCCAAGCCGGACCGACACAAACACACACGGATTCTAACTCTTTTTTATCCATTTACTACCTTGTTTTACTAGTCCCCTTCGTATTTTGTGTCAAATTTTGATCATATACTTAACTAAGAAAATATTAATGCATGTTATTAAAAAATCATTGGATTCGTATTTGAACCTAATTTCAAATGAACCTAATTTCAAATGATTCGTATTTGAACATAATTTCAAATGAGTATTTTTTATGACATGCATTAACATTTTGTTAGTTTTTTTTTTGAGAAAATTTCCGATCTATTCATCTTCAATCATGGCAGTACAATGAATACCAGAAATAATAAAAATTACATCCAGATTCATAGACCACCTAGCGAATATAAGGTCAAAATTTGACACAACATACAAAGGGGATCAATAAACCAAGACGAAGCTAGTAGGTCGCTTGAGACCAGCATCGGGCCTCATCCGTTCAAATCAGGCGGTGCGCCCAGCCGGCCGACCCATTTGGTCCTCCTCACTGAATTGTATTCAATAAACGTATTTTACGCAAATAAATCTATAATTCATGCCAGCGTTATAGTTCATGCTGACATACATGCCAGCGGCCAACATACATACTAGCACGCAACAAATTCGTCTTCTCGTCCATAGTTCACGCCGGCATATATGCCAGAACTCAATAAAAACGTCTCTTTTGGCCGTAGTTCATGCATCTTGGTCGTAGTGCATACCGGCACACATGCCTGCATATGAAATTATCGCATCTCGGCCATGATTCATCCATCTCGAGCATCTCCTTCGCTTCTTCTCGAACCAAGTCCTTTTCCATGGGACACCTTGCTCAAGTCTATCGTCATAATCTTCATTTCCTTGGAGATCCGCGCGAGCTTCACCTTGGTTGCTTTTGTCCAGGCATAGCTCTCCTTGATCTCAAGCTTCTTTTTCAATGAAGATCTTCATTTGCTCCTCTTTCTCTTAGTGCTCCCTCTCCTTCCTCACTTCCCTTTGGGTCATGAACCCCTTCAGAGTTTCTTGCAACGCAAGTGTCAAAACATCACGCTTGTCATTCAACTTGGAGTTCATCTTCCCCCTCCGTCACTTCTCACTTTCACTTGGCTCAACGATAGCCGATGGCCCCCGCCTTTCTTTTGCGCGGCATATATTGCTCCTTATATTTTGGGTACTCGCAACTCATCATCCAACAATGGGTCAAGGTGAATGGCTTGTCTCCATGTTGCCTTGAAGCAGTACAAAGATTGAAATGTCTACAAATGAAGATGGAAACAACAATATACATTGATATGCAATGGAGATGAAAGCATCAAACAACAAGGAACACACATATGAAGAAGGGGAAGGAATTGTGTGCCATCTCTTTGATGCCTCCGGTGATGTTCTAAAGGGTGGCACAAAACTTGTTGCACTCTAGTTGGATGAAGGCCCACCTCTTTTGGATCAACACATCGCTACGGTTACTCTCAAACTTGTAGGGCTCGAACTTCCTACGTTCATGGAAGTATGTATGGACCCTCGTCCAAAACGTTGTGCCTTTTTCCTCGACACTAGTCTTGGGATCTTGTACAATTTTCATCCAAGCTTCACAAATCAACTTATCCTCATCCTTGGTGTATCCTTCCGTCCGGATGCTTTGTCGCCTCCTTTGTGCACTTGCTTGCTGAGATAGCTCCTCGTGGAACAATGGCTCATCGTCTATGTCCACACCATCTTCTTGCCCTTGGTTATCTTCTTGCACGTGGATGTCCATGTCTTCTAGCCCTTCACTTTACTAGTTACGGCTATCTTGAATTTGGATCTCGTCGCCATCGTACACTTGACCACCCTTGTAGATCATGTTCTCCTTGAATTCATTGTAGTAGGTCTGGCCAACATGAATCGGCGTCGGGGTTGGCGGTTCGTTGAACAGGTTGCATGTACAGGGAAAGTGCCCGTAGGGATCTCCCGTATACGCTTCTTTTGCATCCGGCAGATTGGCCTACCACGGGTGTGACAGTGAGGTTGAGGGCCGCCACAACGGGAATACTGGCGCGAGTTCACTCACTTCTGGTGACCCGTCCCAAGGTGACCCGGTGAAGCGGGACGTGCCCAGTTCATGTTGAGGAAGGATCTCGTATGTCAGTGGCTTTGTCGAGGTGCACGACGACTCCAAACATGACGGACGGACAACCTACAATCCCATGCTAGCTGTGGTAGTAGCCGTGGCGGCAACAAGAAGGACCGGCTCGCCACAAAACCCTAGCATGAGGTGGGCCTATTGCCTGGCCTTGGCGACGATCACATCATTCTCCGCAATGACGGTCTGGCGTTGCGCAACTATAGCTAGGGTGGCGGCGGCGTTGTTTTTGTCCTTTGAGACCTTCCTTTGGCAATCTCTCTTCGCCATCTCCTTTGGCATCCGCACCTTCTTCGGCAGCTTCTTTGGGCGACGATCTGGGTGGCCGTGCAGTTGACTGTGGCGGCTGGGAAGGAGGTGATGATAGGGTTGGACGCGTCAACCATAGCGCGAGGGCGGGAAGGTTTTTGGAGAGAGGAGAGAAATGGGGTGGATGTGCCACCAATGGGTGGGCCAAAGGGAGGACAAGGGAGGGTGTCACGGGCGTCCACGCCATGTCCGCGCCAATCAAATCCGGTTTAAATTTGGGCTAGAAATCACTAGTGCAGAACCGGGCTATAACACCGGTTCGTTAGGCCCTTTAGTACCGGTTCTTCTGTAACCAGCATTAAAGGGTGGGGACTAAAGGTCCCTCCTTTAGTACCAGTTCAACACAACTACTAAAGGGCCACCACGTGGAACGAGCCAGCGGCTAAAGGTTTTTTTGGAAAAAAATGATTATGAATTTTTTTTCCGATTTTCAATTTTCTTAATTATATGATGATTTAGTCTCTAATCACCCCTCATAACTGATCAAGTGTGGATCACTCATTCCAAATCGTCTGACTTCCCAGCCGGTCACCCATCCTCTCACTACTTGAGAGTAAGCACGCTTAACTTCCGAGTTCTATTCCTCTTAGTTTCCCGGTCTGCACTTGTTGTTTTGCTGAAAATAGTAAGCTATCAATCCTATTAACCCTCGGGAGTTTAGCTTGAGCATGAAGCCACACGTTTCACCGTTTGAGTTTTGAAACTATTATTTAAAAAACAATAATTATTTAGTAACACTAACATTTCTTGAATAAGTAGTTTGACCACAGTTTGACCAAATTTGACCAAAATTCAAAAAAAACTAAAATGATTATTTAGTAACACTAATATTCTTGAATAATTATTTAGTAACACTAATATTTCTTGAATAAGTAGTTTGACCAGATTTAACCAAAATTCAAAAAAATTGAAATTTAAGCATATCTTTTTTTTCCTTTTAGAATTTGAGGATTCTAAAAATTTGTAAAACGGCCTACAGCGGTCAAAATCGGATGCGGATTTTCGTGCTGAACATTTTGATATATTATACATTTTTTCGACATCGTATGCAAAAGATATAGTCGTTTTAGTTTTTCATCACACTTTTTTGCAAAACATGTCGAAACCTATGTTTTTAAATTTACCTAACTAGTAGATGTGTAGTAACATAACTATATCTCGAAGAATTTTAATTTTTGAGGTTTTTTCATTTTCTTTTGGTTTTC
>NC_041384.1:726543786-726614578 GCF_002162155.2 Triticum dicoccoides
TGAAAATTGCCCTATAGTCCCGGTTTGTGTCTCCAACCGGGACTATAGGTTAAGACCCCTTTAATGCCGGTTTGTGACACAAACCGAGACTAAAGGTCTAACATTTAGTGCCGGTTTGTGACACAAATTGGGACTAAAGGTTCTCGTGGGGCCCCGGCCTGATGCCAGCCTGCCACCACCCCTTTAGTACCGGTTTGTGGTACGAACCGGTACTAAAAGTTCAACACGAACCGGTACTAATGCATAGTTGTTCGAACCGGGACTAATGATACCATTAGTACATGGCCAAAATCAAACCGAGACTAATGTGTCTCACGTAAGGTCGTTTTTCTACTAGTGAATGGATGGCGGTTGATAAAAAAAGACATATGTCCATTTACGTCGCCGCATGGGCCGTGTTTTTCATTCACACGGACCCAAACGAACGCGGGCGGACAAAATGGGTCGTCGTGTTGGAATTGGCTTTAGAGCATCTACAAACGTGGTCATCTAATATGCCCCCTATGCCCGCCATCACATCCGGACGCGTTCGCTGGAGGTAACCGAGCATACTGTAATTCTCATACTCCATAGCCACATCTCGGATATGTCCTACCCCAAATACATACAAAATCATGGAAACGACATATTGTGCGTAGATCATCATATGAACATAGCAATCCGACATAGATGACCTATAAACATAATCCAATGCGACATAGATATAATAACACATAAAAACTTAACACAATCGGATCCAAAAGGGCCAGCCCCTAGAGTTCATCATTTAACTAAATTAGATACTAATTGAAACTAAGAGATAGGGCGGCCGGATTTCACCACTTCCTCGTCGGATGCTTCCCCTTGAGGTCTCGGCGGTTGTCCTCGGCATGGACTTCAACAGCTCGAATACATCATCGTCATCGTCATTGTTGTCCGACATAGAGGAGCACGATGCAGTTCTGCTCCATCAGGAGTTGTGCGGCTCTCTCCGCTGCCGCTGCCATCTGCATCGCCAAGCGCTGGGACTCCTCGAGCCCCGTACGGAGAGATGCCACATTTTCATGGCGACCACAACAGGCATCTCCACTCCACAGGTGTGTAGGAGCGGCGGATGGCGTGGTGGAGGGCCTTATCGTCATCGCCGGCGGGGCAAAGGCTCTGACGCGAATCTGCAAGATTTGCACTTGACACCCAACTCAGCGAAAACCATCGATTCGGGTCGTTCCTCCTCAACTGATCCCGGGCTGTTTTGAGGTTCGTACGAATATGAGGAATTTTGAGAACTTCATTGAAATTTTGGAAACTTCATTGAAATTTGTTAACCTGATTGTGGACCGTGTCGTTGTGAACGACGAAGCCTGTTATTAACCGGAGCCCAGCTGATAACTAACCTCGGCCGAAAGAAAGTCTCTGTCGCTTCGTGCCGTTTCATCCCGAGTTGATTTGACGTGAGACAGACCGGAGCCGAAAAGCGGCATTGGCACCTTGGCAGCGGGCGATGGCCAAGCCCAACGACTCCGATTGGACGTCTCGGTCTCGGGGCCTCGATCCCTGCGTGCGCCGAGACTCGTGCGACAAGCCAACGGATCCGTGGCCCGTCTTCCTCCCGCTAGCAAGATGCGTCGTCTTCCCCGCTATAAATAAATTTGTTCCCACCTTCTTGTTCCCGTATTTTAAGCTCAGCTAGGAGCTCTTTCACTATTCATCCCACTGTAGTGGTACTCTCAAGTCAAGTGCGAGCACGTACTAGCTCGTATATAAACCTCCACCACCTGCTAGCTTCGACTCCGATGGCGGGCAACGAGGGGCTGATCGAGCCCGCGCCGGCGCCCGAGCTCGCGCTGCTGCCGCAGCCGCAGGCGCCGGCGCAGGGGGCGACTCCCGCGAGCGCGCGGACGAAGCCGCGGGGCCGGCCGCCCGGGTCGAGGAACAAGCCGAAGCCGCCGGTGGTGGTGGTGAGGGAGAGCGCGGGGGCGATGCGGCCGGTGGTGCTGGAGCTGGCCGCGGGTTGCGACGTGGCTGGCGCGGTGGCGGCCTTCGCGCGGCGCCGCGGGGTGGGCGTGTCCGTGCTATGCGGCCGCGGCGCGCTCGCCGCAGTCACGCTGCGGCTGTCGACCTCGGCAGGTACCTCACGCGCGGTCCGGCTGGATGGGCGGTTCGACGTGCTGTCGCTCTCCGGGACGGTGCTGCCGGCGGCCGGCGAGGGCGCGGGCGCGGCCCCGACGCCGTTCTCGGTGTCGCTCGCGGGGGGCGACGGGCAGGTGGTCGGCGGCACGCTCGCCGGGGAGATGACGGCCGCGGACGGCGGCGTCGTGCTGGTGGCCGCCACGTTCGTCACCGCCGAGGTGCACCGGCTGCCCGCGGTGGAGGCCGAGGCGGCGGTCGAAGGCGATGATGGCCGGGGCGGTCGTCAGGAGGAGGAGAAGCGCCCACCAACATCACCCCCGCCGCCTCCGCAGCAGCAGCAACACCAGCAGCAGGCGATGGTGGCCGCGAGCGCCGCCGACGTGGGCCACGTCGCTGCCTACGGCGGAGTTCCGGGCTGGGGCCCCGGCGGCCATCCAGGCCAGGTGGGGCACTACGCGCAGCATGCCGAGCAGATGCTCTCGCCGTGGGGCGTGTTCCCAGACTCACGCGCCGCCCCGAACCATCCTGCGAGCTCGAGTCATCACCATTACTTGTAGTATCATCACCGTTCACGTTCGTCCTCCTATGTTCTGTTACATACGGGGACGTAGATCGTTGTTGCCAACATCTTTTTGGGTCTGTTTTAATTAGTACTCCTACTCTAGTCCGTATCACATTGTGCGAGTTGTGCGATCGAGCCGTATATGCAATGGTTTCTGGTAGTGCATGCAGAAGATGGCAGGTGGTTGCGAAGAAAATGAGCATGAGAATGAACGAATCCTTTGATGAATCATTGTTGAGCTGAATATAGAGGTCGAACCTTTGATCACAATGGCACGTACGCACACCCAACTGTGAAATAAAGCCACTGGATTATCTGCTGGTCACATGTTGTGGGTGGAGCTGGCCGGCCTGACACGGCCTTGTGCACAATGGCTAGATGCCATGTCTGGGAAGGAGCTAGGCATGCCTGCGGTGGAGCTGCGGAGCACGATGATAAAGAGAAGATACTGCTGCATGTGTGTGCCTGCCTGCGGCTGCACGTATTTTCCTCGGGAAGGCGCGACGTTGTGGGGTTTCCGATGTAGTCCATGCATGCAGCTGCAACGCATAAATAAAAGCTGAAGCCACCATGTGGTACAGTACGGCGCTCCTGCTGCCACACTAGCTTCAGCCTCCAGAGACTGGAGGTAGGGGGAGCAAACGATTTTTTGGTAAAAGAGACCACCTGCCGGGTTGAAATGACAAAAAAGACCACCTCTAGCTCAAAATGACAAAAAAGACCCCTCTCGCGGTGGCGGCAGGCGCGCCAGGCCACACGTGGCGCCTGCCGCCACGGGCTGAGGCGGCCGGCCCCGCCGCCAAGCTGCCAGGCGGCCAGTCGCTGCCAACGGCATCCTCAGCGTGGGACGGAACGGAGCGGTGTGTGGTGGGCCATGCCGCCACCGGTTTAGGCGGCCGGCTCTGTAGCTCTGCACTGCTGCTGCTGCAAAGTGGGAAGAGAGGGTGGGCCATGCCGCCACGGCTTCTGGCGGCCGCACTGCTATCCTGCACACGGGCCACACTGTTGTTCTCCACATGCACGAGAAAAGCAACTAAATAATGGAATCGAGCTTTGTACTGGTGCATCATACCCGGCTAGCTAGCCGCTTGCTTCCCCGTCTAACCTGGCACTAACTAGTGTACAAGAACCACTTAGCCACCCAATAGCGACGGCCCTGTGATTTTTAAATAGCACTAACCAGGGGGGAGGGGGCATCCTTAAACCGGGAGGCAGACACATGCAGCCTGTTTCTTTAAGCTTTGCCTTGCCATGGGGTGCGGCCGCCAGAAGCAACGGCGGCATGGCCCACCCTCTCTTCCCACTTTGCAGCAGCAGGAGTGCAGAGCTACAGAGGCGGCCGCCTGAACCGGTGGCGGCATGGCCCACCACACACTGCTCCGTTCCGTCCCACGCTGAGGATGCCGTTGGCAGCGACTGGCCGGCTGGCAGCTTGGCGGCGGGGCCAGCCGCCTCAGCCCGTGGCGGCAGGCGCCACGTGTCGCCTGGCGCGCTTGCCGTCACCGCGAGGGGGGTCTTTTTTGTCACTCTGAGTCAGAAGTAGTCTTTTTTGTCATTTCAACCCGGCAGGTGGTCTCTTTTGACGAAAAATCGGGAGCAAACTAGTACTACTAGCACTTCGAATCGCATTCTCGCTGCGAACATTTTTACCGAACCAAATAACTCAAGGTTAAATGAAACAATTGTGACGTTCGTGGGAACTCGTTTGATAATATAAATCCCAATTTCGTTGTTGAGAACACACGTCAAGATGGCCGAGTTGGTCTAAGGCGCGAGTTTCAGGTACTGGTCCGAAAGGGTGTGGGTTCAAATCCCACTCTTCACAATTCAATTTTTATTATTCATCAAAGTGATCAGCACATTATGGAATCATGACTATGCAATGCCGTTTTACTCTGCTCCGTATCGTTGTAAATCTGTATACAGTGTGTTTTTATTATTCATCAAAGTGATCAGCACATTATGGAATCATGACTATGCAATGCCGTTTTACTCTGCTCCGTATCGTTGTAAATCTGTATACAGTGTGTAGTACTAGCTACCGATTTGTTGGTTCTGCCCGTGCGTTGCAACGGGCGTAGAGACTCGCAAAATCATATCCATGTGCTATTATGCACATAGCAAAAGTGCCCATGCGTTGCAACAATTAGTACCCTCCATCATTGTTTAAATGAGTAGTAAATCTTCGCCGGTCGATTTTTTTTAATTTTTTGTAAAATTCGTTTGGGTGTTGTTTTTAAAATAATCACTTGAATAATTAGTATCACTTAATCTGTAATTATTTTATAATTAGTAACACTCAAATAATTAGTATCACTTAATCTGTAATTATTTTAGAATTAGTAAAAAGTTTGGGTGTTGTTTTAAAATAATCAATCGAATAATTAGTATCACTTAATCGGTAATTATTTTAAAACTAGTAAAAAAATACCGGTATATGTAGGGCGTATGCATGCTGCATGCGTGCTATAGCCAATCCATGCAGACCTTCCCATTATGTGGTCTTTGCATATACTTTTTTATGAAAAAATCTTTGACTTCAGTTAATTGGTCTTGCCACACCTTCCTATTATATGGCCTTACTTTCTAAGAAATCCATCCGAACTATCCCCTCTATACCCGAACATCCCATCAAATGCAAATAAAGGGCAGCTAGCCCAGCTGGTTCCGTCTCCTCGTCAGTTAAGCGAGTCGTGAGTCATTGGTTGGCATTAGAATCTTTTTTTTGCGGTGGACTGGTATTAGAAAAAAAATTGCGGGGACTGGCATTAGAATCATGAACACTTTATTTAGATACATTATAACTGAGCATTTTTTCTGCCCTCTTAGGCTATTAGCGTTATCAGCCGTTGAATCCGTAGTTTAGCGCATTTGTGGCCGTCAAATTTGCTCTCGATCGCCCTAATCAGCCCCAGTTCGCTGTTAACGAGTGCCAACAGTTATGGCCCGTTGCTCTGGTGGCATTTTTCCTGTTCTGTGGTAAATTTCAGCCTAATGGGCCTTTGCACACTTCCGGGCCTTTACCGGTGTAAGTGCTCTTTTCCCAAAACAAAAACATTGTGTCGATCGGTGGAGTCGCGTGCCTCCCATCCCTTCTCGTGAGCCGACCGACTTGAGTGACGGCCGATGCCGGCCAGAGCAATGGATCCATGGAGATCGTGCTGGTTCAGGCAGCGCCTCACCCGGGTTCGGCTTGATTTACTTGATCCGTTCGGTTGCACGGCGCAACAGGATGGTCAACATGCATCCACCCTTTGAAGTTCTATCGCCAATCCGATGATGGTTGATCGATTGAGAGTTTAATCAACCGTTACTACAAATCGATGCGCGGGCTGCTGGTTACTTACATTCTAAAACTACATAACCATCACAACGCAAACATCAACCGAGTTGTAGACAGTATGTGTGGCTGACGACCAAATCTTTGCCCGTTGTCGTATTTGATGACGAGGTCCTTTGCGCCAGCGAGGGCTGTGAAGCTAGAAGAATCAATGCCAGGAAGCCTTGGCGATGAGTGCGGGCGATGAAGCATGATAAACACAATTACTCAAGTGAGTCTTTGAGGATCTATCGCCTTTTTTTTCTGGAGAAACATAGCGTTGGAAGACTCCAGTCACATTGCACTTGTGAAGTTTGCTGTTGATGATAGTGTACGTCTTAGTTTGGCGCACAATTTGACGTGCTTCGGTTTCATCAGCTGGGAGCTTCTTCCGGATGAGATCATCCAGGCATGGATGTGCCAAAGCAGGGATTACGGCTATGCAACTTCAAGAGCTGGTTGGGGATTTTTCGCTTCTTCAGAATCGGCCTTCATCTTCTTCATCTGGATGGATCATGGAGTTGCTCCAAGAAGACATCGCGCGGGATTGATTCGCTGGTTGAGTCAATTTTTTCAAGGGCATCCAGTTATGATCACAGCGAACATGGTGAAGTTCCAAGCATTTGAAGTGATTCTCAAGCTTGCGCACCGCCTCACGATATGTGATCATGGTGGGGTCCTTCGTGTCGCAATCCTTTATGAATTGTTGCACCACCAGATCTGAGTCTCCATGACACAACAACCGGCGAATACCGAGTGATGCGACGATTCACAAGTTGTGCAAAAATGTTTTGTACTCGACAACATTTGTTGAACACCGTGAAGTGGATTTGAAGTTGAGCTTGTCATATTCGATAGAGATGAGAATGACCTAACCCCCGAGCTTGCGAGCATCTTGTAGGCGTTGAAGTACATAATCCAATGCTCTGACTCCACCTTGGTCGGCAGGGACTGGGTTTCAGTCTACTCGATGATGAAATCAGCTAGCTAGAGCTTCACACTTGACGGCTTAGGCGGCTCATAGATGATGTCATGAGTCGCCAGATCGATGACCCATTTTCCCACTCGGTCAGTGGCATCCTCGTTGACGATGATATCTGACAAAGGGGCACTGATGACCACAATGACCAAGTGTTCTTGGAAGTAGTGAATCATCTTTTTTGGACGCCATGAATACGCATGAATACGCCATAGACTAGCTTCTGGTAGTGAGGATATCGTTGCTTGAACTCGGTGATGGCCTCACTTACATAGTGAACAAGTCGCCGAACTTTCTAAACTCGGCCTTACTCCGCGCTAGGTGTGGAGACAGCAGGGGACCGAGCGGTGGCCAGACCCCCCTATGGCCCTATGGTTCAGCCCTCTCAAACAATATTTTGAGCCCCCCCACCTCGAGTCTCCATGATCACGGTGAACGTGGACGTGGTGATGTTCCAAGCTTTTGAAGTGATTCTCGAGCTTGCGCACCACCTCACGATATGAGATCATGGTTGGGTCCTTCACGTCGCAGTCCTTTATGACTCGTTGCACCACCAAATCCAAGTCTCCATGACATAGCAACCGGCAAATACCGAGTGATGCGACAATTCACAAGTTGTGCAAAAATGTTTTGTAGTCGACAACATTTGTTGAACACAGTGAAGTGGATTTGAAGTATGTAGTTGAGCTTGTCACATTCGATAGAGATGAGAACGACCTAACCCCCAAGCTTGTGAGCATCTTGGAGGCGTTGAAGTACATAATCCAATGCTTCGACTCCACCTTGGTTGGCAGGGACTGGGTTTCAGTCCACTCCATGATGAAATCAGCTAGCTAGAGCTTCAGACTTGATGGCTTAGGCGGCTCATAGATGATGCCGTGAGTCGCCAGATCGATGACCCATTTTCCCACTCGGTCAGTGACGTCCCTGTTGTCGATGATATCTGACAAAGGGGCACTGATGACCATAATGACCGAGTGATCTTGGAAGTAGTGAGTCAGTTTTTCTGGATGCCATGCATATGCCATAGACTAGCTTCTGGTAGTGAGGATATCGTTGCTTAAACTCGGTGATGACCTTACTTACATAGTTAACAAGTCGTTGAACCTTCTAAACTCGGCCTTACTCCGCGCTAGGGGCGGAGACAGTAGGGGACCGAGCGGGGGCCAGACCCCCTATGGCTCTATGGTTCAGCCCCCCTCAAACAATATACTGAGCCCCCCCCTCAACAATTAGGAGCGGGGACATGTACTGCTTTTATGTTAGTACATTTGTTAGCAGAGTCCAGTCCATTATCAAAGAGTAAGTCTTACTATGCACACGACTGAAAGGTCCAAGCCCAAGACGGTAGCCCAGCCAATAACCACACGTATGCAGCCCGAGTTCTCCGAAATAACTAATCGATGGATCCTTTTGCTGTTGATTGTTTCTTCCCAGATCTTGTTGCCGCCAGGACTAGGGCAGGGCTTGATAGCATCCATCCTTCAATGCTTTGTCGCGGCCTATCTGCCGATCAGTCATTCCTAGTGACCTTGGTCTGTCATGAGGTAAATTGGACACCATGATACACATATACATATTGATGCATACGGATGATACCCTTCATGTTCTGTCATGTTTGTCATTGACTCCATTCGATCTATTTCCGCATACAGTCACGCCCAAGTCAGGATTTCATCAAGCATTGATGTCAGGCTCCGTAGACTTGCGGTTTTCGAAGATGTACCCTTTGGCCCAAGACGCTTCGTAGAGTGTTGGTGACCAATGATGTCCGTTGCATGTGGCGGAGGAACGAGAGGCTGGATCTAATCTTCTAGGTATGTGCTCTAATAACATTGATAACTTTTTCTATAAAACACTAATTTACATTATGGTTTGGTGTACGTATTGGCAGCCAGTAGCGGCGGCAGGATATGATCAGGAACCAGGAAGCCATCGAGCCACTGTAGCTACAGTCAACGAACGATACAAGGCTCACGCCCCAGGCAGAGGCCCAAGCTGCCTGGGGCCTGGGGCTATCACTATTGGTAGCTATCATATCTATTTTTGCGCATGTTTGGGCTAAGTGAAACATGGATGGTACTTGGTATAAAACAATTGTAATTTCTGATGAACCAATTATGTTCTGGCTTCACCCTATCTTGCCCCCTCTATGCCTAAATCCTGGCTCTGCGCGTTCTACCACCAAAACAATGCTAAGAACTCAGTTAGTGGCAATGATGTATATCAACAAGGGACTCCCCTAAGCTGGAGCAGCAAGGACTGGCGGTGTACAGAATTGGCCCTTGAGGTTGTTGAAGGACGACTTGGCCTCATCAGTTCACTCAAAGGGGTCATACTTCTTGAGGAGTCGATAGAGTGGCAGGCCATTCTCACCAAGCCTAGAGATGAACTGACTAGTGCAGAGACGCATCCTGTCAGTCGCTACACATCTGTCAGATTATTGGCGTGGCCATCCTTAGTACGTCGCCAATATTCTCCATGATTGACTCAATCTAAAGAGGTACAAAATGTTTTGGGGATTTTGTCAATAAGGCTAGTATAGCTTATATAGACACCACGCCAAAAATTAGTCTTCTCTCCATTACCTAGATTCATTATACAACACTTTTTTCTTTATTTATTTGCTTCCCCCTTCCCAAAATTATAAATCTCTAGGTTTAGTTTCACTTGACCCGTGGTTCAAGTATATCTCAAAAAGATCCTCATGCCCTAGTTTCTCTAGAAAAACTTCTTGGGCCATTTAGCTAAAGAAATGTACAGCGATGGGAATTTACATGTTGGTGATATCTGAATCTGAAATTTCAAAGCATTAATAGACTTTTGGTAGACAACTAAGTGGCACAGAACCAAACAATATTTTCGTTTTGAATTTATCATCTTACAAGAATGTAGATGTACACATTGTTGGGGAACGTAGTAATTTCAAAATTTTCCTACGCACACGCAAGATCATGGTGATGCATAGCAACGAGAGGGAAGAGTGTTGTCTACGTACCCTCGTAGACCGGAAGCAGAAGCGTTAGCACACCGCGGTTGATGTAGTCGTACGTCTTCACGGCCCGACCGATTAAGCACCGAAACTACGGCACCTCCGAGTTCTAGCACACGTTCAGCTCGATGACGATCCCCGGACTCCGATCCAGCAAAGTGTCGGGGATGAGTTCCGTCAGCACGACGACGTGGTGACGATCTTGATGTTCTACCGTCGCAGGGCTTCGCCTAAGCACCGCTACAATATTATCGAGGATTATGGTGGAGGAGGGCATCGCACACGGCTAAGAGATCAATGATCAATTGTTGTGTCTATGGGGTGCCCCCTGCCCCCGTATATAAAGGAGTGGAGGAGGGGGGCCGACCAAGGAGGGTGGCGCGCCCTAAGGGGGAGTCCAACTCCCACAGGGAGTAGGACTCCCCTTTTTCCTTGTAGCTAATAAACATTTATCATGATATAAAGAAATAAATAATAACTTTATTATTGTCTCTAGGGCATATTTCCTTCAGTCTCCCACTTGCACTAGAGTCAATAATCTAGATTACACAGTAATGATTCTAACACCCATGGAGCCTTGGTGCTGATCATGTTTTGCTCGTGGAAGAGGCTTAGTCAATGGGTCTGCTACATTCAGATCTGTATGTATCTCGCAAATCTCTATGTCTCCCACCTGGACCAGATCCCGGATGGAATTGAAGCGTCTCTTGATGTGCTTGGTTCTCTTGTGAAATCTGGATTCCTTTGCCAAGGCAATTGCACCAGTATTGTCACAAAAGATTTTCATTGGACCCGATGCACTAGGTATGACACCTAGATCGGATATGAACTCCTTCATCCAGACTCCTTCGTTTGCTGCTTCCGAAGCAGCTATGTACTCCGCTTCACATGTAGATCCCGCCACGACGCTTTGTTTAGAACTGCACCAACTGACAGCTCCACCGTTTAATGTAAATACGTATCCGGTTTGCGATTTAGAATCGTCCGGATCAGTGTCAAAGCTTGCATCAACGTAACCATTTACGATGAGATCTTTGTCACCTCCATATACGAGAAACATATCCTTAGTCCTTTTCAGGTATTTCAGGATGTTCTTGACCACTGTCCAGTGATCCACTCCTGGATTACTTTGGTACCTCCCTGCTAGACTTATAGCAAGGCACACATCAGGTCTGGTACACAGCATTGCATACATGATAGAGCCTATGGCTGAAGCATAGGGAACATCTTTTATTTTCTCTCTATCTTCTGCAGTGGTCGGGCATTGAGTCTTACTCAACTTTACACCTTGTAACACAGGCAAGAATCCTTTCTTTGCTTGATCCATTTTGAACTTCTTCAAAACTTTGTCAAGGTATGTGCTTTGTGAAAGTCCAATTAAGCGTCTTGATCTATCTCTATAGATCTTAATGCCCAATATGTAAGCAGCTTCACCGAGGTCTTTCATTGAAAAACTCTTATTCAAGTATCCCTTTATGCTATCCAGAAATTCTATATCATTTCCGATTAGTAATATGTCATCCACATATAATATCAGAAATGCTACAGAGCTCCCACTCACTTTCTTATAAATACAGGCTTCACCAAAAGTCTGTATAAAACCAAATGCTTTGATCACACACTATCAAAGCGTTTATTCCAACTCCGAGATGCTTGCACCAGTCCATAAATGGATCGCTGGAGCTTGCACAATTTGTTAGCTCCCTTTGGATCGACAAAACCTTCCGGCTGCATCATATACAACTCTTCTTCCAGAAATCCATTTAGGAATGCAGTTTTGACATCCATCTGCCAAATTTCATAATCATAAATTGCGGCAATTGCTAACATGATTCGGACAGACTTAAGCATCGCTACGGGTGAGAAGGTCTCATTGTAGTCAATCCCTTGAACTTGTCGAAAACCTTTTGCGACAAGTCAAGCTTTGTAGACAGTAACATTACCGTCAGCGTCAGTCTTATTCTTGAAGATCCATTTATTCTCAATTGCTTGCCGATCATTGGGCAAGTCAACCAAAGTCCACACTTTGTTCTCATACATGGATCCCATCTCAGATTTCATGGCTTCAAGCCATTTTGTGGAATCTGGGCTCACCATCGCTTCTTCATAGTTCATAGGTTCATCATGATCTAGTAGCATGACTTCCAGAACAGGATTACCGTACCACTCTGGTGCGGATCTTACTCTAGTTGATCTACGAGGTTCAGTAGTAACTTGTTCTGAAGTTTCATGATCATCATCATTAGCTTCCTCACTAATTGGTGTAGGTGTCATAGAAACTGGTTTCTATGATGTACTACTTTCCAATAAGGGAGCAGGTACGGTTACCTCATCAAGTTCTACTTTCCTCCCACTCACTTCTTTCAAGAGAAACTCCTTATCTAGAAAGGATCCATTCTTAGCAACAAATGTCTTGCCTTCGGATCTGTGATAGAAGGTGTACCCAACAGTCTCCTTCGGGTATCCTATGAAGACACATTTCTCCGATTTGGGTTCGAGCTTATCAGGTTGAAGTTTTTTCACATAAGCATCGCAGCCCCAAACTTTCAGAAACGACAACTTTGGTTTCTTGCCAAACCATAGTTCATAAGGTGTCGTCTCAACGGATTTTGATGGTGCCCTATTTAACGTGAATGCGGCCGTCTCTAAAGCATAACCCCAAAACGATAGCGGTAAATCTGTAAGAGACATCATAGATCGCACCATATCAAGTAAAGTACGATTACGACGTTCGGATACACCATTACGCTGCGGTGTTCCGGGTGGCATGAGTTGCGAAACTATTCCGCATTGTTTCAAATGTAAACCAAACTCGTAACTCAAATATTCTCCTCCACGATCAGATCATAGAAACTTTATTTTCTTGTTACGATGATTTTCAACTTCACTCTGAAATTCTTTGAACTTTTCAAATGTTTCGGACTTATGTTTCATTAATTAGATATACCCATATCTGCTTAAATCATCTGTGAAGGTGAGAAAATAACGATATCCGCCACGAGCTTCAACATTCATTGGACCACATACATATGTATGTATGATTTCCAACAAATCTGTTACTCTCTCCATAGTACCGGAGAACAACATTTTAGTCATCTTGCCCATGATGCACGGTTCGCAAGTACCAAGTGATTCATAATCAAGTGGTTCCAAAAGTCCATCAGTATGGAGTTTCTTCATGCGCTTTACACCGATATGACCTAAACGACAGTGCCACAAATAAGTTGCACTATCATTATCAATTCTGCATCTTTTGGCTTCAACATTATGAATATGTGTATCACTACTATCGAGATTCATCAAAAATAGACCACTCTTCAAGGGTGCATGACCATAAAAGATATTACTCATATAAATAGAACAACCATTATTCTCTGATTTAAATGAATAACCGTCTCGCATCAAAAAAGATCCAGATATAATGTTCATGCTCAACGCTGGCACCAAATAACAATTATTTAGGTCTAATACTAATCCCGATGGTAGATGTAGAGGTAGCGTGCCGACCGCGATCACATCGACTTTGGAACCATTTCCCACGCGCATCGTCACCTCGTCCTTCGCCAGTGTTCGCTTAATCCGTAGTCCCTATTTCGAGTTGCAAATATTAGCAACAGAACCAGTATCAAATACCCAGGTGCTACTGCGAGCTCTAGTAAGGTACACATCAATAACATGTATATCACATATACCTTTGTTCACCTTGCCATCCTTCTTATCCGCCAAATACTTGGGGCAGTTCCGCTTCCAGTGACCAGTCTGCTTGCAGTAGAAGCACTCAGTTTCAGGCTTAGGTCTAGACTTGGGTTTCTTCTCCTGAGCAGCAACTTGCTTGCTGTTCTTCTTGAAGTTCCCCTTCTTCTTCCCCTTGCCCTTTTTCTTGAAACTAGTGGTCTTGTTGACCATCAACACTTGATGCTCCTTCTTGATTTCTACCTCCGCAGCTTTTAGCATTGCGAAGAGCTCGGGAATTGTCTTATTCATCCCTTGCATATTATAGTTCATCACGAAGCTCTTGGAGAATTCTGTCAATGACGCAATCATCCGGAAGATTAACTCCCAGTTGAACTAAGTGATTATTATACCCAGACATTTTGAGTATATGCTCACTGACAGAACTGTTCTCTTCCATCTTGCAGCTATAGAACTTATTGGAGACTTCATATCTCTCAATCCGGGCATTTGCTTGAAATATTAACTTCAACTCCTGGAACATCTCATATGCTCCATGACGTTCAAAACATCGTTGAAGTCCCGATTCTAAGCCGTAAAGCATGGCGCACTGAACTATCAAGTAGTCATCAGCTTTGCTCTGCCAGACGTTCATAACATTTGGTGTTGCTCCAGCAGCAGGCCTGGCACCCAGCGGTGCTTCCAGGACGTAATTCTTTTGTGCAGCAATGAGGATAATCCTCAAGTTACGGACCCAGTCCGTATAATTGCTACCATCATCTTTCAACTTTGCTTTCTCAAGGAACACATTAAAATTCAACGGAACAACAACATGGGCCATCTATCTACAATCAAACATAAACAAGCAAGATACTATCAGGTACTAAGTTCATGATAAGTTTAAGTTCAATTAATCATATTACTTAAGAACTCCCACTTAGAAAGACATCCCTCTAATCTTCTAAGTGATCACGTGATCCAAATCAACTAAACCATAACCGATCATCACGTGAAATGGAGTAGTTTTCAATGGTGAACATCACTATGTTGATCATATCTACTATATGATTCACTCTCGACCTTTCGGTCTTAGTGTTCTGAGGCCATATCTGCATATGCTAGGCTCGTCAAGTTTAACCTAAGTATTCTGCGTGTGCAAAACTGGCTTGCACCCGTTGTAGATGGACGTAGAGCTTATCACACCCGATCATCACGTGGTGTCTAGGCACGACGAACTTTGGCAATGGTGCATACTCAGGGAGAACACTTTTATCTTGAAATTTAGTGAGAGATCCTCTTATAATGCTACCGTCAATCAAAGCAAGATAAGATGCATAAAAGATAAACATCACATGCAATCAATATAAGTGATATGATATGGACATCATCATCTTGTGCTTGTGATCTCCATCTCCGAAGCATCGTCATGATCACCATCGTCACTGGCGCGACACCTTGATCTCCATCGTAGCATCGTTGTCGTCTCACCAATATTATGCTTCCACGACTATCGCTACCGCTTAGTGATAAAGTAAAGCATTACAACGCGATTGCATTGCATACAATAAAGCGACAACCATATGGCTCCTGCCAGTTGCCGATAACTCGGTTACAAAACATGATCATCTCATACAATAAAATTTAGCATCATGTCTTGACCATATCACATCATAACATGCCCTGCAAAAACAAGTTAGACGTCCTCTACTTTGTTGTTGCAAGTTTTACGTGGCTAGTACAGGCTTAGCAAGAACCGTTCTTACCTACGCATCAAAACCACAATGATAGTTTGTCAAGTTGGTGCTGTTTTAACCTTCGCAAGGACCGGGCGTAGCCACACTCGGTTGAACTAAAGTTGGAGAAACTGACACCCGCCAGCCACCTGTGTGCAAAGCACGTCGGTAGAACCAGTCTCGCGTAAGCGTATGCGTAATGTCGGTCCGGGCCGCTTCATCCAACAATACCGCCGAACCAAAGTATGACATGCTGGTAAGGAGTATGACTTATATCGTCCACAACTCACTTGTGTTCTACTCGTGCATAACATCAACGCATAAAACCTAGGCTCGGATGCCACTGTTGGGGAACGTAGTAATTTCAAAATTTTCCTACGCACACGCATGATCATGGTGATGCATAGCAACGAGAGGGAAGAGTGTTGTCTACGTACCCTCGTAGACCGGAAGCGGAAGCGTTAGCACACCGTGGTTGATGTAGTCGTACGTCTTCACGGCCCGATCGATCAAGCACCAAAACTACGACACCTCCGAGTTCTAGCACACGTTCAGCTCGATGGCGATCCCCGGACTCCGATCCAGCAAAGTGTCGGGGATGAGTTCCGTCAGCACGACGGCGTGGTGACAATCTTGATGTTCTACCGTCGCAGGGCTTCGCCTAAGCACCGCTACAATATTATCGAGGATTATGGTGGAGGGGGGCATCGCACACGGCTAAGAGATCAATGATCAATTGTTGTGTCGATGGGGTGCCCCCTGCCCCCGTATATAAAGGAGCAGAGGAGGGGGCCGACCAAGGAGGGTGGCGCGCCCTAAGGGGAAGTCCAACTCCCACTGGGAGTAGGACTCCCCTTTTTCCTATTAGGAGTAGGAGAGGGAAGGAAGAGGAAGGAGGGAGGAAGGAAAGGGGGGGCCGGCCCCCATCCCAATTCGGATTGGGCTTGGGGGGGCGCCCCCCTCCCTTGCTCCTTTACCATCCTTCCACTAAGGCCCAATAAGGCCCATATACCTCCCGGTGGGTTTTGATAACCTCCCGGTGATCCGGTATTGTCCCAATCTCACCCGGAACCTTTCTGGTGTCCAAATATAGTCGTCCAATATATTGATCTTTATGTCTCGACCATTTCGAGACTCCTCGTCAAGTCCGTGATCACATCCGGGACTCCGAACAACCTTTGGTACATCAAAATATATAAACTCATAATGAAACTGTCATCGTAACGTTAAGCGTGCGGACCCTACGGGTTCGAGAATAATGTAGACATGAACGAGACACGTCTCCGGTCAATAACCAATAGCGGAACCTGGATGCTCATATTGGCTCCTACATATTCTACGAAGATCTTTACCGGTCAGACCGCATAACAACATACGTTTGTTCCCTTTGTCATCGGTATGTTACTTGCCCGAGATTCGATCCTCGGTATCTCAATACCTAGTTCAATCTCGTTACCAGCAAGTCTCTTTACTCGTTCTATAATACATCATCTTGCAACTAACTTATTAGTTGCATTGCTTGCAAGGCTTAAGTGATGTGCATTACCAAGAGGTCCCAGAGATACCTCTCCGACAATCGGAGTGACAAATCCTAATCTCGAAATACGCCAACCCAACATGTACCTTTGGAGACACCTGTAGAGCACCTTTATAATCAACCAGTTATGTTGTGACGTTTGGTAGCACACAAAGTGTTCCTCCGGTAAACGAGAGTTGCATAATCTCATAGTCATAGGAACATGTATAAGTCATGAAGAAAGCAATAGCAACATACTAAACGATCGGGTGCTAAGCTAATGGAATGGGTCATGTCAATCACATCATTCTCCTAATGATGTGATCTCGTTAATCAAATGACAACTCATGTCTATGGTTAGGAAACATAACCATCTTCGATTAACGAGCTAGTCAAGTAGAGGCATACTAGTGACACTTTATTTGTTTATGTATTCACACAAGTATTATGTTTCCGGTTAATACAATTCTAGCATGAATAGTAAACATTTATCATGATATAAGGAAATAAATAATAACTTTATTATTGCCTCTAGGGCATATTTCCTTCACACATGTCCAACTTTTGTTTTTGAATCCCTCGAGGATTTACAACATGGTATCATAGCACTATTATTTGACGATTTGCATCATTACTGCGGGCAATTAGTAAACCGTACGCATGCATGCTCTTGTTTCTTGCCCCCCCCCCAATTTCCCTTTCCGCGATGAATGAACCATACACGGTGTAATTGGTGTCTTGCAGTCCCCCTAATAGGATGAGTGCATGCAAAAAATATAATGTTTGGTTGCTAAACCAAGGCCTTGGCGCATACGCGCACAAACCACCCAGAGCTTGGCTCACTAGGAACACTCAAATCGGCCATTTTTGCGGATCCAGGCTGAGGTGAGCGCAAGGGGGGAATTGAAGGAAATATGCCCTAGAGGCAATAATAAAGTTATTATTTATTTCCTTATATCATGATAAATTTTTATTATTCATGCTAGAATTGTATTAACTGGAAACATGATACATGTGTGAATACATAGACAAACAGAGTGTCACTAGTATGCCTCTACTTGACTAGCTCGTTGATCAAAGATGGTTATGTTTCCTAGCCATAGACATGAGTTGTCATTTTATTAACGAGATCACATCATTAGGAGAATGATGTGATTGACTTGACCCATCCCGTTAGCTTAGCACTTGATCGGTTAGTATGTTGCTATTGCTTTCTTCATGACTTATACATGTTCCTATGACTATGAGATTATGCAACTCCCGTTTACCGGAGGAACACTTTGTGTGCTACCAAACGCCACAACGTAACTGGGTGATTATAAAGGTGCTCTACAGGTGTCTCCGAAAGTGCTTGTTGAGTTGGCGTATTTCGAGATTAGGATTTGTCACTCCGATTGTCGGAGAGGTATCTCTGGGCCCACTCGGTAATGCACATCACTATAAGCCTTGCAAGCATTGTAACTAATGAGTTAGTTGCGGTATGATGTATTACGGAACGAGTAAAGAGACTTGTCGTTAACGAGATTGAACTAGGTATTGAGATACCGACGATCGAATCTCGGGCAAGTAACATACCGATGACAAAGGGAACAACGTATGCTATTATGCTGTTTGACCGATAAAGATCTTCGTAGAATATGTAGAATCCAATATGAGCATC
This sequence comes from Triticum dicoccoides, assembly GCF_002162155.2. Lineage (NCBI taxonomy): Eukaryota > Viridiplantae > Streptophyta > Magnoliopsida > Poales > Poaceae > Triticum > Triticum dicoccoides. The sequence continues at coordinate 726,562,329 of NC_041384.1, forward strand.
CAGGTTCCGCTATTGGTGATTGACCGGAGACATGTCTTGGTCATGTCTACATAGTTCTCGAACTCGTAGGGTCCGGACGCTTAAAGTTCAGTGACGATCGGTATTATGAGTTTTTGTGTTTTGATGTTCCGAAGGTAGTTCGGAGTCCCGGATATGATCACAGACATGACGAGGAGTCTCTAAATGGTCGAGACATAAAGATCGATATATTGGACGACTATGTTCGGACACCGGAAAGGTTCCGAAAGGTTTCAGACATATACCGAAGTACAGGGGGGTTACCGAAACCCCCCCGGGGCTTAATGGGCCTACATGGGCCTTAGTGGAAATAGATGGCAGCAAGGTAAGTGTGGGGCGCGCCCCCCAAGGCCCAAACCGAATTGGTTTAGGGCAAAGGGGACCGGCCCCCTCTTTCCTTCTCCTCCTCTCCCTCCCCCCTCTCTTACACCTACTAGGAAAAGGGAGGAGTCCTACTCCTAGTGGGAGTAGGACTCCCCCTCTTGGCGCGCCTCTCCTTGCCCTTCCACCTCCTCCCCTTGCTCCTTTATATACGGGGGCAGGGGGGCACCCCATAGACGCAACAATTGATCATTGATCTCTTAGCCGTGTGCGGTGCCCCCCTCCACCATAATCCACCTCGATCATATCATAGTGGTGCTTAGGCGAAGCCCTGCGTCGTTAGCATCATCATCACCATCACCACGCCATCGTGCTGATGAAACTCTCCTATGAAGCTTTGCTGGATCGGAGCTCGCGGGACGTCATCGAGTTGAACGTGTGCAGAACTTGGAGGTGCCATGCATTCGGTACTTGGATCGGTCGGATCGTGAAGACATACAACTACATCCCGCGTTGTGCCAATGCTTCCGCATTCGGTCTACGAGGGTACGTGGACACACTCTCCCCTCTCGTTGCTATGCATCACCATGATCCTGTGTGTGCGTAGGATTTTTTTTGAAATTACTATGTTCCACAACAGTGGCATTCGAGCCAGGTTATTGCGTAGATGTTATATGCATGAGTAGAACACAAGTGAGTTGTGGGCGATACAAGTCATACTTCTTACCAGCATGTCATACTTTGGTTCGGCGGTATTGTTGGATGAAGCAGCCCGGACCGACATTACGCGTATGCTTACGCGAGACTGGTTCTACCGACGTGCTTTGCACACAGGTGGCTGGCGGGTGTCAGTTTCTCCAACTTTAGTTGAACCAAGTGTGGCTACGCCCGGTCCTTGCGAAGGTTAAAACAACACTAATTTGACGAACTATCGTTGTGGTTTTGATGCGTAGGTAAGAACGGTTCTTGCTCAGCCCGTATCAGCCACGTAAAACTTGCAACAACAAAGTAGAGGATGTCTAACTTGTTTTGGCAAGGCATGTTGTGATGTGATATGGTCAAGACATGATGCTATATTTATTGTATGAGATGATCATGTTTTGTAACAGAGTTATCAGCAACTGGCAGGAGCCATATGGTTGTCTCTTTATTGTATGCAATGCAATCGCCCTGTAATTGCTTTACTTTATCACTAAGCGGTGGCAATAGTTGGCGAGACGACAACAATGCTACGATATAGATCAAGGTGTCACGCCGGTGACGATGGTGATCATGACGGTGCTTTGGAGATGGAGATCAAAGGCACAAAATGATGATGGCCATATCATATCACTTATATTGATTGCATGTGATGTTTATCCTTTATGCATCTTATTCTGCTTTGTTTGACGGTAGCATTATAAGATGATCTCTCACTAAATTTCAAGGTAAAAGTGTTCTCCCTGAGTATGCATCATTGCCAAAGTTCGTCATGCCGAGACACCACGTGGTGATCGGGTGTGATAAGCTCAACGTTCATCTACAACGGGTGTAAGACAGTTTTACACATGTAGAATACTCGAGGTTAAACTTGATGACCCTAGCATATCCAGATATGGCCTCGGAACACTGAGACCGAATGGTCGAGCGTGAATCATATGGTAGATATGATCAACATAGTGATGTTCACCATTGAAAACTACTCCATTTCACGTGATGATCGGTTATGGTTTAGTTGATATGGATCACGTGATCACTTAGATGATTAGAGGGATGTCTATCTAAGTGGGAGTTCTTAAGTAATATGATTAATTGAACTTGCATTTATCATGAACTTAGTACCTGATAGTATTTTGCTTGTCTATGTTATTGTAGATAGATGGCCCGTACTGTTGTTCCGTTGAATTTTAACGTGTTCCTTGAGAAAGCAAAGTTGAAAGATAATGGTAGCAATTACACGGACTGGGTCCGTAACTTGAGGATTATCCTTATTGCTGCACAAAAGAATTACGTCCTGGAAGCACTGCTTGGTGACAGGCCTGCTGCAGATGCTGCTGGTGATGTTAAGAACGTCTAGTAGAGTAAAGCTGATGACTACTCGATAGTTTAGTGTGCCATGCTTTACGGCTTAGAACCGGGACTTCAACGACGTTTTGAACGTCATGGAGCATATGAGATGTTCCAGGAGTAGATGTTAATATTTCAAGCAAATGCCCGGATTGAGAGATATGAAGTTTCCAACAAGTTCTATAGCTGCAAGATGGAGGAGAATAGTTCTGTCAGTGAACATATACTCAAAATGTCTGGGTATCATAATCACTTGACTCAACTGGGAGTTATCTTCCTGTTGATAGTGTCATTGACAGAGTTCTTCAATCACTTCTGAAAGGATCGATATGGTTGACTAGAGGGGGGGGGGGTGAATAGGCAACTAACAATTTTTAGCTTTTCTTTACCAAATTAAACTTTGCATCAAAGTAGGTTGTGTAGATGTGCAACTAGGTGAGCAACCTATATGATGCAACAACAACGAGCACACAAGCAAGCAAGAGAAGTAACACTTATAAGATTGCACAAGTAAAGGTAAGAGATAACCAAGAGTGGACCCGGTGAAGATGAGGATGTGTTACCGAAGTTCCTTCCTTTTGAGAGGAAGTACGTCTCCATTGGAGCGGTGTGGAGGCACAATGCTCCCCAAGAGGCCACTAGGGCCATCGTATTCTCCTCACGCCCTCACACAACGTGAGATACCGTGATTCCACTATTGGTGCCCTTGGAGGCGGCGACCGGACCTTTACAAACAAGGTTGGGGCTATCTCCACAACTTAATCGGAGGCTCCCAACAACGCCACGAAGCTTCACCACAATGGACTATGGCTCCATGGTGACCTCAACTGTCTAGGGTGCTCAAACACCCAAGAGTAACAAGATCCGCTAGGGATTGGTGGGGGATTCAAATTCTCTTGGTGGAAGTGTAGATCGGGGCCTTCTCAACCAATCCCGAGAAAATCAACAAGTTTGATTGGCTAGGAAGAGAGATCAGGCTAAAATGGAGCTTAGAGCATTAATGGAGCTTGGAGGTGGAAGAGGTAGTCAACTAGAGGAAGAAGACACCCCTTATATAGTGGAAGAACAAATCCAACTGTTATCCACCAACTCAGCCTGTGCAACACGGTACTACTGTACCAGAGCCGCGGTACTACCGCAGGGGCACACGGTACTACCGCAGGGCCCTGCGGTACTACCGCCCACGCAGCAGAGACTAGAGCAGCCCAAAATACACTAAGGCAGAGGGCGGCAGTACTGCTGGCGCGGTACTACCGCGCCCCCTTGCGGTACAGCCGCAAGGCAGGGGCTGTCTAGAGATGGGAAGGCACGGATATAATAAATTACGTCCGTGGCTACTTCCGCAGAGTTGGAGTAGATGCAAAAACCCGATGCAGTAGTACCGTAAGCCAGCAGTGGTACTACCGCGCTAGGCGCGGATGATTTTTTTTTCATCCGCCCCTTACTGCCGCATACTTGCGGAACTAAGCCAGAAACCACGGTACTACCGTGCCCAGTGTGCGGTACTACCGTGATGGGTGCCACCCACTAGGGAGAGGGTGACAACATCTGGACTACGGCCACAGTACTACCGCTTGCCAGGAAGCGGTACTATCATGGGTGCTTGCGGTACTACCGCACCGGCGGACGGTACTACCGCAAGGGCCTGCGGTACTACCGCTAGAAGGAGCAGTACTACCGCACGCCCTAGTTCAGTAAGCACGAGCAATATTCGCATAGACAAAGAAAACATAGGATGCTCCAAAGGCTAGAAGAAAAGGAGGTACAAAGGAAGATGTGTACGTGATGAATCCACCCAACCTTTCCGATGCGGACCCCCTCTTAATAGTATGACTTACCTACGAATCAATACCACCGAAAAGAAACGTAGAGAAACACCGTCTTCCATAGCCTTCGAGGGGAACCAAATCATCTTGTGCCTAGTCAATATATATCTGAAATATTCGATGCACATGGTTAGTCTGCAAAAGTATTATCATCAATCACCAAAACCAACTAAGGGATAAAAATGCCCTTACAACTGCCACGAAGCTACAAAAGCTTCGTGATGAACTATAATATGCAAGGGATGAATAAGAAAATTCCTGAGCTCTTCGCAAAGCTAAAGGCAGCGGAGGTAGAAATCAAGAAGGAGCATCAAGTGTTGATGGTCAACAAGACCACTAGTTTCAAGAAAAAGGTAAAGGGAACACTACAAAAATAATACACTTCCGTGATGATACGTGTTTGTCACAGTAGGTCGCATTTTTTGTCATGCATGTACATCCATGACGATTTTATGACAGAATCAAGATAGTCATACCTGTGCTGTCATAGAAGTGTTCCATGACATTACCAAAATTATCATCACGGAAGTGTCCACTTCCATGACGATAAATCGTGCGTCACAGAAGTGCTTTCGTCAAGGGTGACTGACACGTGGCATCCATCGTAACGGAACGCCGTTAAGCTATCGAGTCGGATTTTGGATCTGATAACCCGTTAACAACCCTGACCAACGGGAAATTTCCACGTGTAAAATTCTGATTGGCCGAAGGGAACACCTGTCAGCTCGTCAGTGGGCCAGGTGTCGCCCGTCCATTGGAGGAGACATGCCTATGATACGTCGACACATGGCTGGGCCCAACATAGGCCCATATAGGTTAAAAAGGCCGGCCTAGTCAAACGCCCGTAGAACTTAATCAGGTACTAGTGGGCCAGCCCAATAACAGCCTGCTTAATAAAGGCCCATTTACGGCCCGAAGCCAGATCTGGCCTGTTAATTATTCACCCAATATTTGGGCCCATTTACGGCCCGAAGCCAGATCTGGCCCGTTAATTGTTCGCCCAATATTTGGGCCCATTTGCGGCCCGAAGCCAGATCTGGCCCGTTAATTATTCGCCGAATATTTGGGCCCAACTATAGCCCAGTGACTTTCGGCCTGTTTGAGGCCTGATGTAGACATGAGCCCATTTCAGCCCGGTGTGACTTTCGGCCTGGGAATGGCCCGTGCTGCCCATGGGCCATATATGGTCCGACAGGACATTGGGCCCACTAATGGCCCGTGCTAAAGGTGGCAACAGTTAAGCCCAACGTGACTTTGGGACTGTTAAAGGCCTGTCGCGTAATTCGGCCCGTTGATGCCTGTGCTAAGCTTTCGGCCTCTTAAAGGCCCATGATATCAGTGGGCCAACTAAGGCCTGAGATATGTTTCGGCCTGGTAATGGCCCGTGAGCTAACTCGGCCCAAAACGGCCTGGTCTACATTTCGGTCTGCTGAAGGCCCGTCGACGACTAGTGAAAATTGAGGCCCAACATGCATTTTGGCCTGCTAAAGGCCCGTGGTTTCATCTCGGCCGTAACAGGCCAGTACAATATTCAGCCTGTTAATGGCCCAACGCTATCTGGGCCAAACTAAGCCCTGTGTCGACAAAAGGCCCAACTAAAATATAGGCCGGTGTAAGTTTGGGCCTGGCGCAATGTGTGAAGGCCCCAATCATTCAGGCCCAAGAAAGACGCAGGCCGGCCCAATTGTGGCCCGCTAAAAACCTGGCCCGTTAGAGTCGAATGTTTCGGTCTGGTCGACTACATCTGATTTTTTTTAGATAGCGAATGATGGCAGTAACTAGTAGGAATTAAGAACAAACCTACTCTATACAATAAAGAAATTACGACATAGTAACTAAGAATAAACCTACACTATACAATAAAGGATTTAAGGTATATTACATTCACTGGGCATCGAAGTTCACCACCAATGATCATAAAGCGCAACGAAGAAGCAGATTACAAAAACTGGGCACCATTGCAGCGTAAAAAAATAATACTGAACCGAGACCACTTCCAAGACAGTTCAAGAAAGGTTAGCCTTGCGGGGGAACTGCTGCGCAAGCTGCCGAGCAAGGCTGTGAGACGGGCCTAGCATGTCGGTCATAGCTTCCAGGTGTAGCTGTTTAGCGATGAGGTTCTCATTGGTGTTCTCCGCAATCTTTCTTAGAGATAGGACTTCAAGTCGAAGTTGAGTTGCAGAATGCCTTTCTGCTAGAACTTGGGACTGAAGAAGTCGAACTGATTCAGACAACGAATTCCGTGAGCTTGTCTGACTGTTAGCCTCAAGTAACTTGAACACTGCATCAAGACAAGACTTTGGGGTTGTCTCGCTATGTTCAAGATGTTTTGCCTTCTTTGCTACAATATATGTTGGGTTTGTCTCACAGCCTTCAGCAGACTTGTGCATGCCATCAGGCATATCACCCAGAAACAAAGCAGAGAGATGACATGTTTTGCACATGTATAAACAAAGATGATAACTGTTCTGTCAATTCTATCCAATTTCAAATTAGAAAATAAAGAGTAAGTTCAAAATATCAATAGCATAATTTGGCATTGTTCATAATGCGGGGAGCTTCACCACACTACTGGATTACCATGTCAACATAACAATCATAGATGAAGGGCAAAGGAAATCATTGTATCTATTTTGGATAATATGCATGGCATGTTGTTCATATCATCAGCCACATCAGTAAGATAAAACAGGAGATGACAAGGTGCAAATGTGGGCTGCTTCACCAGACACTGGATTATAGATCCACAAAAACAAGCATACATATAGGGAGTATTAAGTAATGTGCATGGTATGAATAAGGAATTTGGTTTTACAAGTAAAACTTAGAACTTACGGTTCTTACGAACATGCATTTTGGTAGAAACAGCAAACTAAACAGCAGTAAACGATAGGGAGTATGAGCAAATTAAACAACAGTTGAGGATAAAGGCTTTAGAAGGACTGACTTACGTTAACAGTTAACACCGGCTTTATAATGCCCTTCTCCATGTCAAGGGAAGGATAACTCAAGAATTTCAGCACATAATCTTCTTCATAAGCATTGCTTGTACTCTACATTTTGTAGAGAGTAATTATAGATATGATAATACTGGAAGGGATAGAGGATAATGAAGATAAGATGCAGATTGATGCTACATAATCAACTAGCAATCCCTAGAAGTACAAGCGTTACAGGATAAAGTGTATTGACAAGAGCAATGGGCTACACTTTTGCACTGGCATTGTTTGTGTATTCTACTTGTTGGTAAGATTAAATATAGATCTGATCTTTTTTAGTAAATGGTGGGCGAGGGAGATAAGATGCAGAATGCTACAAAATGAACCAATCCCTCTTCCCATAATACAAGAGTGTTTTGAACACTGGTGTACTGTACAAAATGTTCTTATATTATGGGACGGAGGGAGTAGCTGTTAATGTAAGTACAGTGATAGACCACATTCAGTCCTTACAAGAGGACTGTAGAGCAAAACCTCTTCAAAAGCATTGGGTTGATTCTAAATTTATGTAAGAGTCCATACGGATCTTATAATGTCCACCAAATGGACGATTACTGAAAGCACAAGTGCTCCCTGGGTGGTTTTGGTAATTAATGTCAACATATCTCTTGTTGGACTAACACTTTTACCTAGTATGTTCCAGATAAGTTCAACAATGGAGTGGCATGGACTAGAGGATGTGGAACCCCTTCAAGATGCTAAGGACAAAGGATTGGCTCAAGCTTCAAGGTCAAGACTCTACATTTTCTATTTTAGTGATCCAAGATCACATTGAGTCTATAGGAAAAGCCAATACTATCAAGAGGGGATGAGGTGTTGCTTAATGGCTTGCTTGCTCAAAGTGCTTAGTGATATGCTCCAAAACCCTCAACTACCTTCCCACATCCACATATGACCTAAACCAAAAGTCAAAGTCGGCCCCACCGATTCTTTCTATTTGGAGCCACCGAGTTTAGTTAACATAGCCACTGCCAGAAACCCTAATCAGTTCGGTCTCACCGATGGGATCTCGGTCTCACCGAGATGGGCTTGCAAACTCTCTGTTACATGTTGCAATATTTTTGGTCCCACCGAGATATGCAATCAGCCCCACCGAGTTTGCTTGGCTAACTCTCTGTTTCGCTTATTACCCAAATCGGTCCCACCGAGTTTGAGTAATCGGTCAAACCGAGTTTTGGTTTTACCCTAACCCTTGCACATCGATTCCACCGAGTTGAACTAGTCGGTCCCACCGAAAACCCTAACGGTCACTAGGTTTACTAAATCGGCCCGACCGAGTTTTTCCCTTCGGTCTCACCGAGATTGGTAAATTGAGTGTAACGGTTAGATTTTGTGTGGAGGCTATATATACCCCTCCACCCACTCTTCATTCGTGGAGAGAGCCATCAGAACATACCTACACTTCCAATACACATTTTCTGAGAGAGTACCACCTACACTTGTGTTGAGGTCAAGATATTCCATTCCAACCATATGAATCTTGATCTCTAGCCTTCCCATGTTGCTTTCCACTCAAATCTTCTTTACACCAAATCCAAATCCCGTGAGAGAGAGTTGAGTGTTGGGGAGACTATCATTTGAAGCACACGGGCAAGGAGTTCATCATCAACACACCATTTGTTACTTCTTGGAGAGTGGTGTCTCCTAGATTGGCTAGGTGTCACTTGGGAGCCTCCAACAAGATTGTGGAGTTGAACCAAGGAGTTTGTAAGGGCAAGGAGATCGCCTACTTCATGAAGATCTACCGCTAGTGAGGCAAGTCCTTCGTGGGTGACGGCCGTGATGGAATAGACAAGGTTGCTTCTTCGTGGATCCTTCATGGGTGGAGCCCGCCATGGACTCGCGCATCCGTTACCCTCCATGGGTTGAAGTCTCCATCAACGTGGATGTACGATAGCACCACCTATCAGAACCACGACAAAAACATCTGTGTCTCCAATTGTGTTTGAATACTCCAAACCTGTAAGTGCATCTAGTGCCACCCCTAGTTGGTTTTGGAGTATTGACGACAAACCTAGTTGAGGGACTAATGTGTTTGTGAGAATTGCAGGAAAACACAGGTAGAAGTCCCTCATTGATTCGGTTTTACTACCAGAGATGACCCCCAAAAATGTATGAAGACATTGAAGACAAAGGTGGTTTATGAAGATATTCACATTGAAGACTATGACAGAAGAAGACACGTTATGAATCCTATGGAGCTCGAAGACTTAGATCTTTCATAGTTCTTAGATCTTTCGTAGTTTTTTTTGTGTTGAGCCATAGGAACCACCGTACTGTTAAGTGGGGTCCATGAGAACCGGTCAGAATGACTGAAGTGATGCCTAAATCAAAAACCTATGTCTTCGAGCGAAGACAATGAGAGCGAATCTTGTCCAGAGCCGGACAAGTCAGCTTTGCTTGTAGCCCAAGTAAAGTTGCCATGAGAGTTCGAAATCTGACCGTTGAGACACGTGTCAGTTCCTTAGTGACCCAGGGTCATTTCGGACAAATCAGGTCGGGTTGCCAAGTGGCTATAAATAGCCCACCCCCATAACCATAAACGGTTGGCTGCTCAGATTTCAGTGCACGGCTTTTGTCGTTTGAGAGCAACCCACCTCGAAGCCTTTGAGAGAAAAATTCCTAGTGAGGAGAAAAGCCCTAACCACCCAGAGCCAGAGTAAATTGGGCATCACTTAAGTCTTCGTGTCTGAGTGATCTGAAGACTTATTACACTTGAGGACTGTGAATCCTCCAGACGGTTAGGCGTCGCGTTCAGAGCATCCAAGAGACATTGTGGATTGCCAGTGAACAAAGTCTGTGAAGGTTTGGGAGTCTACCTTGAAGACTTACCAGAGTGATTGGGCGAGGACTAAGTGACCTTAGCTCAAGGAGAATACGGTGAGGACTTGGTGTCCTGAGCTGCGTGTTCGGGACTGGGTGTCCGGGACTGTGTGTCCTAAGGTTTAAATACCTAGCCGCTCCAACCAGACGTACAGTTGTCACAGCAACTGGAACTGGTCCAACATATCATTGTCTTCAACGAGTCACTGGTTTCATCTTCACTTCCTCTTCTTACTGTTACTCATTGTGAAGCCATTGCATACCTTATCTTTTGTCTTCACAACGTGAATGTATGATCTGTTTGGCTTCATAACTTCTCCCTACCTAATCCTTATTACACTGCAGTTGTTTGTCATTGTGCTTTCACTCTATTGAATACATGACCATGGCTGGCCTAGTGTAATCTAACTTCCGCTGCATAGCAATAGGCATAATCTTCGCTGTTTCTCTTCATAACTCTCATGTTTTGAAGACTTTCATAAAAATCGTCTATTCACCCCCCTCTAGTCGATATAACGCACTTTCAATTGGTATCAGAGCAAGGTGCTGCCTTGTTCTGTGTGATTCGGTTTAACCACCTGGAGTTTTAGCGATGTCGACTGCAGGGATAATCAAAGTCTCTGCTGCGTGCCCCGTCTTCGATGGAACTGAATATCCCTACTGGAAGAATAAGATGCGCATGCATCTTGAAGCCATTGACGTCGACCTATGGTATGTCGTCGAGAACGGCTTCCCAAGGCTGGAGAAGGTGTCACTGCTGCTGATGTCAAGAAGTTCACTCAACTGGACTCTACTGCCAAAAATATCATCTGTGGTCATCTGACAAAAGGACAGTATGGCCGTGTGAGTGCTTTGAAGACATCCAAGCTGGTCTGGGACTGGCTCTCCAAGGTCAATGAAGGCGTCTCAACCCAGAGAGATCAAAGAATCAGTGTTCTTCGCAACCTCTTCAACCGCTTCAAGCGAAATGACAATGAGAATGTCCAACACACATTTGAAGCCCTCGGCGCCACTGAGATCACCAAACATGAAATCGTCAAGACGCTGCTGAGATCACTTGATAGTTCGTTTGACATCCTAGCGCTGATGATTCAAGAACGTCCTGATTTCAAGACACTCGATCCGTCTGACATACTTGAGAGGCTCAACACACATGAGTTTCAGCTTTCTGAGAAAAGAGATATCTACGGTCCAAACTATGGGCGCACTCGTGCCTTGAAGGCAAAAGCTGTTTCCTCATCTGAAGAAGAATCTGACTGCAGTTCTGATGATCCTGAAGACATTGGAAGAGAACTTGCAATGCTAGTGAAGAAGTTCCAAAAATTCACCAAGAAGAAAGGCTTCAGAAAATCTTCACGATCAAGCTCAAGGAATGATGAAGCCTCTGCTCATGACTGCAAGAAGAAAACATGCCACAAGTGCAAGAAAACTAGACACTACATCTTTGAGTGTCCACAGTGGGACAATGAGAACAAAAGGAAGAAGAAGAGCAAGGAATATGATTCTAACGACAAGAAGAAGAAGAAATACTCAAAGTCTTCTTCCAAGTCTTCTTCAAAGTCTTCATCACACAAGAAGAGTTCATCTGGCAAGGCACGTGCATTTGTTGGCAAGGAAATGGATTCAGAGGAGGAGTCCGCATCTGAGGAGGCAGAGGTGGAGTCTGAGGAGGAGTCTGATTCTGGCATTGCAAGTCTGGCTACAGCATATGTCGCCAAGTCCATCTTCAACACTGAAGACAATGACTGCATCAGCGACACCGACGCAAATGACAAGAACGACTCCACTCCTACCTACTGCTTCATGGCACGCGGTGCCAAGGTAAACACACGCACTACTCGCTATCAAACATCTAGTGACGATGACTCTGACTGTGATTCAAAACCCAGCTACAAAACACTTGCTAAAATTGCAACTGAACAACAGAAAGCTATGGAACATATTCAAAAACTGTTAGACAGAAGCGATGATCTGTTGGGTGCTAAAATGACTCGATCTGAATCCTTAATTGAAGACATAAAAAACCTTCACGTTAAATATCAGGAACTTGAAGATTGTCTTGATACTCTCTCAACAACTCATGAAAAGCTTTCCTATGATTATCTTCAAAGGAAGCAAGAACTTGAGAAATTGAGAGCGGCTCATGAAGATCTTCAAAAGGAAAACGAGTCACTTCGCGCCGAACAGATCAGTCCCGCTCAGGAAGGATTTGAACCACCATGTCTTAAATGCATTGAGCGTGATAATGCTATTTCTGTTGCTGAATGTTCCACTACTACTGCTGTTCCAATATCTTCAACTGTTGATGTGGTAACTAACCCCTCTGCTGAGGATACCACTGCTATTGCTGATGAGAATGCTAGGTTGAAGACATTGCTTGAAACAGGGATGTACAAAAGTCTTAAAGGACATCAGACATTATGTGATGTCCTCAAGAAGCAGATTCTGAACCGAAACCCTAGGAAAGAGGGTGTTGGGTTCGTGAGGAAAATAAATACAGATGGCTCTTACTGGAAACCTGAGCAGTACCCCAAAACCACATGGGTTGCTGCAAAGGAACCTTCAGCAGATCCATCCAATTTATCTGGCTTCACTTGTGCTAACCCCATTATCATTGATGAATCCTTTGATGCAAACTATAAACTGTTTAAGAATCAGAATGGTGAAGTGTTTGCCAGGTACATTGGTACTAACTGCAGGAATGGACCACCTATGAAGAAGATCTGGGTTTCGAAAAAGTGTCTGGAAAATCTTCCTGTGAATGTCTTGACACCTCACTTGAAGAAGACAAACATCAGACCAAAGGCTTCATATGGTCCAAAGGCTTCATACAAATAGAGGACTCACCTGAGTCACACTAACGCAAATGTTTTGCAGGGAAACCATACTCAGGCATATGACTATGAGAGCGGTTCTTCGAATCGTCATGTTCATATGACCAAAAATTATTCTGCTTATTCCTATGAGTATCATTGTCCACCTGCTAGACTGTTTGCTAAGGCTTCAAAGCCAAAATTCTCAGATGCTGCACTTAGACTTATAGCTTCTAAGCCACCCTTGAAGATGTGGGTGGTTAAGAAAGCTTAACTCTCTTTTGCAGGGAAAGGTCTCCAGCACAAAAACAAAATCTTCTGATGCTATTGCTGGGGACCATAAAAATCTTGTGGGGGGCAAGATAAAATGCCCAAATGGCATCATTATGTACTTCGTTCCTGAATCACATGCTACTCTCCCTATTAGTCCTAATCTGGATCTAAGTTTTCATAACTCACTGGTTCGTCAAATGTTTTTGCTTCACAATTCTCTTCGTGAAGCCTATCCCCCTAACTGCACTGTAGGGTACGACACCAGCGACTTCAAAGTCTTCAGAATGGATTATTGATAGTGGGTGTACAAATCACATGACTGGCAAAAGAAGCCTTCTTATGGACTCAACATTACGTCCATCCGACAAAAGCCACATCACATTTGCTGACACTGGTAAAAGTAAGGTATTGGGTCTAGGTAGAGTTGCAATCTCAAAGGATCAACACATGGATAAAGTCATGCTTGTTGAATCCCCTGGCTTCAACTTAATGTCTGTCTCAATGCTTTGCGATTTGAATATGATCGTAATGTTTGGAAAATATCGTTGCATGGTACTAATGGAATCTGACAAGTCTCTAGTGTTTGAAGGGTACCGGAAAGGTAATCTATACGTGGTAGATTTCTTAGCAGGACCACAACTTGCAGTATGTCTTCTTGCAAAAGCTTCAGAATGCTGGCTTTGGCATCGAAGGCTTGGGCATGCTGGCATGAGGAACCTCCACACCCTTGCGAAGAAGAAGCATGTCATAGGCATCGAGGGCGTCAAGTTCAAGAAAGATCACTTATGCAGTGCCTGTGAAGCAGGGAAGATGACAAGGGCAAAGCATCCTTCGAAGACAATCATGACTACTACTCAACCCTTCGAACTGCTCCTATTGGATCTTTTCGGTCGCACTCACTACTCAACTTTTACTACCACTACTTGCCTCTATGGCTTCGTGATTGTTGATGATTACTCTAGATATACTTGGGTGCACATAATCCTTTACAGGACTGAAGTGCAGGATGTCTTTAGATGCTTCGCCAATCGAGCTATGAACAATTTTGGCGCCAAGATAAAGCACATCAGAAGTGACAATGGCACTGAATTCAAGAACACTGGCCTTGATACATATCTTGATACCTTGGGCATCACACATGAATTCTTAGATCCATACATGCCACAGCAGAATGGCGTCGTCGAACGCAAGAACAGAACACTCATTGAGATGGCCAGAACAATGCTAGATGAATACAAGACTCCAAGAAAATTCTGGACTGAAGCCATTGATACTGCATGCCATACAATCAATCGTGTTTATCTTCACAAGCTTCTAAACAAGACATCTTATGAACTCCTAACTGGCAAGAAGCCAAATGTCAGTTACTTCAGAGTATTTGGCTCAAGGTGCTGGATCAAGGACCCACATCACACTTCAAAATTTGCACCTAAAGCACATGAGGGCTTTATGCTTGGATATGGAAAGGACACGCACTCCTACAGAGTCTTCAATCTCTTTCATTACAAAGTGGTTGAAACAGTGGATGTGCGGTTCGATGAGACAAATGGTTCACAAAGAGAGCAACTGCCAAATGTGCTAGATGAAGTTCCAGCTAGTGAATCAATCAAGCTTATGGGAACTGGAGAGATTATACCTTCTGAAGCTCATCCTGAAGAAGAACTTATCATCTCAGCACCTGATCAACATGAAGACAATGCTCAGCCTGAAGACATTCCTCCCAATAACAACGCAGATCAGCAAGAGCAAAGTCTTCGCCCTGTACATCCTCGTGTTGCCAATGAAGTGCAGATTGACAGAATAATTGACAGCATCAATGCACCTGGTCCACTCACTCGTTCAAGGGCAACTCAGCTAGCAAATTTCTGTGGGCACTTCGCATTCGTGTCAATTTCAGAACCCAAGAAAGTTGAAGAAGCCTTCATGGAACCTGAATGGATTCAAGCTATGCAAGAAGAGCTTCAACAGTTTGAGCTGAATAATGTATGGGAACTGGTTAAGCATCCTGATCCACGGAAGCACAACATAATAGGCACTAAATGGATATACCGCAACAAACAAGATGAACATGGTCAAGTTGTCAGAAATAAAGCTCGTCTCGTTGCTCAAGGATATACTCAAGTGCAGGGCATTGACTTCGATGAAACATTTGCTCCTGTGGCTAGGCTTGAAGCCATACGCATACTTCTATATCAAATGGATGTGAAAAGTGCCTTTCTTAATGGCAAGATTGAAGAAGAAGTGTATGTTGCACAACCACCTGGCTTTGAAAATCCAAAACATCCTGACATGGTATACAAGCTCAACAAGGCATTATATGGCCTCAAACAAGCCCCTAGGGCCTGGTATGACACACTCAAATACTTCCTGAAGAGCAAAGGCTTCATACCTGGTTCCCTGGATCCCACTCTCTTCACGAAGACATATGATGGTGAACTGTTTGTGTGCCAAATCTATGTGGATGACATTATCTTCGGCTGCACCAATCAGAAGTACAGTGAAGAGTTTGGATATATGATGCAAGAGCAATATCAGATGTCCATGATGGGGGAGCTGAAGTTCTTCCTTGGTCTTCAAATACGACAACAACGCAATGGCATCTTCATATCTCAAGAGAAGTATCTCAAAGATTGCCTGAAGAAGTTCGGTATGCAAGACTGCAAAGGCTTCACAACACCAATGCCAGCCAAACATCATCTAGGTCCTGACGACAATGGTAAAGAGTTCGATCAAAAGGTATACCGCTCCATGATTGGTTCTTTGCTTTATTTATGTGCATCCAGGCCAGATATTATGCTTAGTGTTTGCATGTGTGCTTGATTTCAAGTGGCACCAAAGGAGTCGCATCACTTAGCTGTGAAGCGAATTCTTCGATATTTGGCTCACACCCCAACTCTAGGATTATGGTATCCAAAGGGCTCAGAGTTTGATTTGGTTGGATTTTCGGATGCTGATTATTCTGGTGACAAGGTTGATCGCAAGTCTACATCAGGCACATGTCACTTTCTGGGACGATCACTTGTATGTTGGTCTTCAAAGAAGCAGAACTGTGTATCTCTCTCCACTGCTGAATCTGAATACATTGCTGCTGGATCTTGCTGCGCTCAGCTTCTGTGGATGAAGCAAACACTCAAGGACTATGGCATTCATCTGAAGCAAGTGCCACTTTACTGCGACAACGAAAGCGCCATCAAGATTGCCAACAACCCAGTTCAGCACTCGAAGACAAAACACATTGAAATTCGTCATCACTTTCTCAGAGATCATGTTGTGAAGGAAGACATTGATATCATACACGTCAACACTGAAGAGCAATTGGCGGATATCTTCACCAAGCCCTTGGATGAGAAGAGATTTTGCAAGTTGCGGTGTGAGCTAAATATCTTGGAATCCTCAAATGTCCTGTGATCAGGCACACATCCTAACACTTATGCATATTGATGACTTAGATGTGCAACACACAAAGTAAAGTATATCTTCAATCAATGAAGACATACATTCTAAGTGTGAATACATTAATGTGGAATTTGACTTCGGAGCGCCACGATAATTGTGCGCCGTGTCTGGGTCTAATACTTCCTATACGGTGGGTAACGCCACCACCAAACGTTCCATTTTGAAGTGTTTCACTCATGGCATTACCTTGCAATATCTTCACATTTGGTTTGGCTTCAAACTCAACATGTCTTCATGATTATCTTCACTACGTTGATTATATAGATATATACTCTAGTGTTCTGTCCTCTACAGCATTCACTTATAGCTATGTCTTCTTGGTTGAATCTTTTGAACTAAGTAAATGTGATCGGACCCTAATCTCTCCATGCTTTCTATCTCAAATTCTAACTCTCCAAGTCATATGCATTCTACTAAAACTGTCGAATGTCTTCACTGTATCCTTGTCTGCTGAATATATAGAGACAACCATAAAGTCCGTTGTTAATGCTCATTCCTCCACATAAAATCCGGAGAAGCAGGAACGACGGCCCGACAATTTAGGCATGCGTGGGACGTGGAACAAACCCCAAACTTCCGCTAACTGGCCACGCGTTCCTCAAATGCGAACCGCCAGGGGCATCTGTGTAATAGCACAATGCCGCCCCTGAGCCTATAAATTCACACTTACCGCGGTCATTATCTCCTTCTTCCACCCTCGCAAGAACCCTAGCGCCACCGCTAGCACTCGACGACGCCGAAGACGAAGCGCTTTGCTGCCGCAACCTCTCCAACGCCGTCCTCACGCCGACCGCGAACATCGTCCTCTCCGCCGTCGCCGTAGGTGTTTTCCGTCGCCAAGTTAGGGCACGGAGGACTGAACTGCTCGGCATCAACTCACTTCCGTCTAGCAGTTCCTGTGTGGTAAATAAAACTTCTTTTTACAGCCTCTTTTGATCTCATGGTTCTGTCACTTTCTACCCTAAGAATTTTATCTTCACACTAGTTAGATCTCTCGCTGCATCTCATAACATGCCTAGTATATTCACTTGTGCTTCATAAAGTAGTTAGATTCCTCACTTGTACTGATCTGTGGGTTCGTACAAATCTGGAACCAACTTCTTATATATGAGTGAATGTCTTTGCACGATGAGGTCAATGTCTTCTAAACTGATTAATCTTCAAAAACCTTTTGAGAATGCATATGACCTCTTCCCCTTCCCTCGCACCTTAATGCTGTCACAGGTACATGTCCGTGGGAGAATCCTTCGGTTCTCATAGTCTGCATTCATTTGCAGAATTCCTACAGCATCACATAAACTCTCCTGAAGCCAGTTCCTGTTGGCCCAGAAAAAGAAAGCCTTTGAAGCCTTTGAAAGTTTTGAAGCCTTTCAAGTTAAAGTTTATGGCTTCAGAAGCAGCAGCAAGGAAGGGGGGCAGACAGAGACGTGAGGGAACTTCCAAAGATCTACCTGAAGATTTGGTAGAAATGTACAAAACAGATCCAGAAGAGAGCTATGGGCAGCGCAAGACCCGAATCCAATGGATTCGACGCTATTGGGCAGAACAGTGGTTCAAATACCGCTTCGTCACTCAGGAGTATGCTGAAAAGAGTGCCATCAAGAAGCCATGGGGGGACATCTTATACAAGAATCTCGTACCCAAGACTAGAGATGAAGCCATTGCTCAAGGCTTCTACCCATGCATGGTCCGAGGACCACAGCCTGATGATGCGCATCCGTCGTCACTCCTCTGGTGTCGTGACGACAATCTCTTCCAGCGCAACTTTCAGTTTGCCCAACAGTCAGCGAAGCTAAACAAGAAGAAATTTGGGTTAGACTTCAACCCTGGTCCCTCCGCACCAAGGGCAGATGGCACACGCGACGCGGAACCCAATGTCATCGGTCCGTTTGCCAATCTTGAGGGCCTGATCTCTCACATCTTAGTCCAAGGGACTGCCGTAAATGACCCTCCAGCTGACTCTGAGTCTGATGAAGCTCCTGTGCCGAAGCCAAAGCAGACGAAGAAACCAAAAGCTTCAAAACCGGCCCCTGCCTCAAAAATCTCAAGGGCGAAGCCATTGAAAACTGCACCTCCTGAAGTCAGTGTGCAGTCTGAAGACGTATCCCGCGTCTCCAAGCCCCAGAAGGAAAAGGAGCCTCAGCAACACACTAGCAAAGAGCTCACTGCTGCTGCCATTCTGCGCAGCGAAGCCATTGATCTATCAAGCGATGAAGATCTAGGAGATGACGCTCTAGAGCAGCTTATCAAAAGCAAAGAGGAAGCTGAAATCTTCAACAATTTGCCTCTCTTTGATGTCGCCATCATCCACAGCTTCATTGATGAATGGTTTGACTCACCAGACATAAGCTTCAATGACCTGCAGCTGCCAGTTGGCCTCAGTGTCGCCTTCGAAGGCGCAATTGCTTCAGAACTGGCCATTGCTCAGCGCATTGTTGAGCTGAAGCAGAAAATTGATCACGAAAAGGCTCAGTTCAAATCACACATGGCCAGCCTCAGCGTGCAGGAAGTGAGGAGCTTCAAAATCATGCTGCATGAGCTCAAAGAAAACTTTCTGAAGAAGCATGCTGAAGCTCAGGGTCGCATGAAAGGATGAAGTCTTTGGCAGACAAATGTGTTCAAGCCTACAACGAGGCTGAAAAGCGCAAGGCACTTGGGCGTCCTGGCATCGACCCCAAGATGGCCATGAAGAAGAAGAAGAAGCCTGCTGTGAATGAACCAGAGGCACCTAGGCAAGAAGCGGTTCAAATTGTCTTCCCCACTGCAACGACTGGCTCGAAGCCAAAGAGCCGGTCAACAGCTTCAGAGCTAAAGAAGACAAGAACAGTAGAGGCTGAAGCCAGAAAAAGGAAGAGCTCTGAAGCCTCTCCTACTGCCCCTAGCAAAAAGAAGCGCAAAACCAAGAAATCTAGGGCTGCTCCCATAGAGCCCTTGATGGTTGAACCCCTTTCTGTCATTCACCCCAATGCAGAAAGACGACTGATAGTTCATGAGCCTGCTCCCACAGAGGCTCCTGAAGCTGAAGATATTCCAGCAGCTGACCCCTTAGCTGCTGAAGACATTGATCGTCAAGACCATGTACAAGATGATGCAGCCCTTCCTCAGCCTGAAACAAGTGAATTCACGAGTATTGGTCGACCTCTGACGCCAATGGCACATGATGAGTCATGGGCGAATCGCCCTCAGGAGGAAGAAGACTTTGAGGTCCAGCCCACTCCGACCCCACAAGCGTCGTTTGCATTCCGTAGGCTTCGCAAAGGTCCACGGCCTCAAGTCCATACTACAGAAATTCCGGCTGCATCAGCCGAAGACAATGAAGAAGCACCACCAGAACCCACTTCCCCTCTCCATCAAGATGCAGTTCTCCATGAGAACGTGCCTGAGGTTGTCCCTCCAACTACACAAGCGGAGGAAGAAAATGTTGCGGTCCCACCACCAACACTGAAGCCAATGTGGAGCCCGCCCCACCAAATGCTTCAGCGGACAGCGAAGCTACCGAGCCAGACACCTCTGTTCCCGAGTCTGCTGCAGGTCCTCAATTCGATTATCATATTGAGCACATGCCTCATGTCCAGAAGCCAGTCCCAAGGCTTTCAAGGTTCCCAGGTCCTGCATCAGCACCTGGTTCCTTTAACATCAACAGCTTCAAGGCAGACAATACATTTTTCAATAGCTCCAAGAACCCCTATTCAAAGGAAAGGATTGTATCAGACAGGTTCTGGAGCTATTCTCAGCGCAGCTATTATTCATGCATCTTATACAACCAAGGCCGCATCTTTCCGCACAAGCGCCTTGAGGTTGAAGCCATTACTGGTCTGCCATGTCTTGAGGAAGCTTTGGATTGCTTCAGGCAAGTGGGTCTGCTGCCGTTTGTGACTGATGAAGAGCACTGGAATGAAGAGCTTCTGCTTCAGTTCTATGCCACTCTGCATATCAAAGAATACAACAGAGATCCGAAGACTTGGGTACTGGAGTGGATGACCGGAAATGTCCATCATGAAGCCAATGCATTTGATATCATTGAGCTCACCGGCCTGCCCACTCCTGGCGAATACTACAAGGAAGGCTGTCAACTATATTCTGAAGCCATTGAAAGCTTATTCCAGAGGCCTGAACCCAATATGAGTCACATGCTCTCAATGATGAAGCCATTGCCTCAGGATGCACCCTATCCAACTGAGTTCTTCGTTGAAGACCTAGAGTACCTGCCCAGGACCATATATCACATCATCCGGCGGACTCTCTGGCCCATTAAGGGACACTCATCACATGCCAAGATCGAGGGTGCAATGAAGACTATGATATTCTGTATCCTTCATGGCAAATGGTTCAACGCACATGATTTCTTCATATGCCAACTTGCAGCGTCAGGGTCAGAATTGTTTGGTTTGAAGTTCTATGCTCCTTGGGTGATGAGGCTGATCAAACTGCACTCTGCGATCTCGTATCAGCCCTCTGCCCGAAACCATCGGATCTTCTTGCCAGATGTGGATACCTCTACTGAAGCAATATACCCTGAGCCTGCCAAGCAACCAATAAGTCTTCAGAATGCAGAACACCATAGCTTCACGCAGAATGTTGAAGGTGTTGAAGCCATATCCAGGGTATATCCGTTGGCTGGCACTACACGTGCACCAGCATCTACTAAAGCCACAGACAACACAAATGCTCCAAGACCCAAGAAGTGTGCTCGTGTCCTCACTGACCGAGAGCTTCTTATGGCCCTTCACCAAAAGCAAGATAGGCATCACGACTGGCTAAAGCATCAGATGAAGAGCCTCTTGGTGGATGTCAATCGTCTTCGAAACCTAGCCACCAAGAATGCGTTTGTCACTCATGAGACGTGCCGTCGTACATGGAAAGGGCTCTCAATGATATGCACTGAAGCTGAACTTGAAGAGGATGGCTTCACAGAGCGCTTCAAATTTGACACCACACCTCTGAGAAGGGCTGTGATGCGCAACACACCGTCACTTGAAGACTTTGAGTTTTCTTCATCTGCTGCCACAATTACTGCGAGGATCATTGATGAAGACGATGATGCTACATCACCACCATCTGCTTCAGCACATCCAAGTTCTGCACCGCCAAACAACTCTACCGACCCTGCTGTGCCTGGGAACGCGTAGAAAACTCTATGTCTTCAAACCTTTTTGGTCATTACTGACAAAAGGGGGAGAAGCATATGATGTTTATAGTCTTCAAGCGGGTCAATATGGGCGGGTGCCTTATGTGTTGTTATATTTTGCTTCGTGTTTACAACTCTAGTTTTTTTTGCTTCATTTGGTTCTTTGAGTTGTAAACACTAAATCTCGATGGTCGTCTGCTACTTGTTTGCCACTCTATTTGCGAAGATAAATTCCGCATGTGCGACGATAAATTCCGCACTTATCTCATTCTGCAGACGTCCATTTTCCATTATGCGTGTCATTATCTTCATATACTTTCACATGCATAGTGGATTGTCATCATAAGCTGCAGAGGATCTCCTCAAGTACAACCTGCCATGTGCATTTGCATTCCAAAAGCAAATTAACTTATATGCACATCTTCAGGGGGAGCCTTTGCAACCTATGAAGACAATTCCCTACCCTTTACAAACTTCACACATTATATTCCCAGTTGAAAACTTCAGCTAGTTTGTCATCAATCACCAAAAAGGGGGAGATTTTAAGTGCATCTAGTGCCACCCCTAGTTGGTTTTGGAGTATTGACGACAAACCTAGTTGAGGGACTAATGTGTTTGTGAGAATTGCAGGAAAACACAGGTAGAAGTCCCTCATTGATTCGGTTTTACTACCAGAGATAACCCCCAAAAATGTATGAAGACATTGAAGACAAAGGTGGTTTATGAAGATATTCACATTGAAGACTATGACAGAAGAAGACACGTTATGAAGCCTATGAAGCTCGAAGACTTAGATCTTTCATAGTTCTGAGATCTTTCGTAGTTTTTTTTGTGTTGAGTCATAGGAACCACCGTACTGTTAAGTGGGGTCCAGGAGAACCGGTTAGAATGACTGAAGTGATGCCTAAATCAAAAACCTATGTCTTCGAGCGAAGACAATGAGAGCGAATCTTGTCCAGAGCCGGACAAGTCAGCTTTGCTTGTAGCCCAAGTAAAGTTGCCATGAGAGTTCGAAATCTAACCGTTGAGACACGTGTCAGTTCCTTAGTGACCCAGGGTCATCTCGGACAAATCAGGTCGGGTTGCCAAGTGGCTATAAATAGCCCACCCCCACAACCATAAACAGTTGGCTGCTCAGATTTCAGTGCACGGCTTTTGTCGTTTGAGAGCAACCCACCTCGAAGCCTTTGAGAGAAAAATTCCTAGTGAGGAGAAAAGCCCTAACCACCCAGAGCCAAAGTAAATTGGGCATCACTTAAGTCTTCGTGTCTGAGTGATCTGAAGACTTATTACACTTGAGGACTATGAATCCTCCAGACGGTTAGGCGTCGCGTGCAGAGCATCCAAGAGACATTGTGGATTGCCAATGAACGAAGTCTGTGAAGGTTTGGGAGTCTACCTTGAAGACTTACCAGAGTGATTGGGCGAGGACTAAGTGACCTTAGATCAAGGAGAATATGGTGAGGACTTGGTGTCCTGAGCAGCGTGTTCGGGACTGGGTGTCCGGGACTGTGTGCCCTAAGGTTTAAATACCTAGCCGCTCCAACCAGACGTACAGTTGTCACAGCAACTGGAACTGGTCCAACATATCATTGTCTTCAACGAGTCACTGGTTTCATCTTCACTTCCTCTTCTTACTGTTACTCATTGTGAAGCCATTGCATACCTTATCTTTTGTCTTCACAACGTGAATGTATGATCTGTTTGGCTTCATAACTTCTTCCTACCTGATCCTTATTACACCGCAGTTGTTTGTCATTGTGCTTTCACTCTATTGAATACATGACCATGGCTGGCCTAGTGTAATCTAACTTCCGCTGCATAGCAATAGGCATAATCTTCACTGTTTGTCTTCATAACTCTCATGTTTTGAAGACTTTCATAAAAATCGCCTATTCACCCCCCCTCTAGTCGATATAACGCACTTTCAATTGGTATCAAAGCAAGGTGCTCCCTTGTTCTGTGTGATTCGGTTTAACCACCTGGAGTTTTAGCTATGTCGACTGCAGGGATAATCAAAGTCTCCGCTGCGTGCCCCGTCTTCGATGGAACTGAATATCCCTACTGGAAGAATAAGATGCGTATGCATCTTGAAGCCATTGACGTCGACCTATGGTATGTCGTCGAGAACGGCGTTCCCAAGGCTGGAGAAGGTGTCACTGCTGCTGATGTCAAGAAGTTCACTCAACTGGACTCTACTGCCAAAAATATCATCTGTGGTCATCTGACAAAAGGACAGTATGGCCGTGTGAGTGCTTTGAAGACATCCAAGCTGGTCTGGGACTGGCTCTCCAAGGTCAATGAAGGTGTCTCAACCCAGAGAGATCAAAGAATCAGTGTTCTTCGCAACCTCTTCAACCGCTTCAAGAGAAATGACAATGAGAATGTCCAACACACATTTGACCGGCTCACTGACATCACAAATGAGCTTCAAGCCCTCGGCGCCACTGAGATCACCAAACATGAAATCGTCAAGACGCTGCTGAGATCAGTTGATAGTTCGTTTGACATCCTGGCGCTGATGATTCAAGAACGTCCTGATTTCAAGACACTCGATCCGTCTGACATACTTGAGAGGCTCAACACACATGAGTTTCAGCTTTCTGAGAAAAGAGATATCTACGGTCCAAACTATGGGCGCACTCGTGCCTTGAAGGCAAAAGCTGTTTCCTCATCTGAAGAAGAATCTGACTGCAGTTCTGATGATCCTGAAGATATTGGAAGAGAACTTGCAATGCTAGTGAAGAAGTTCCAAAAATTCACCAAGAAGAAAGGCTTCAGAAAATCTTCACGATCAAGCTCAAGGAATGATGAAGCCTCTGCTCATGACTGCAAGAAGAAAACATGCCACAAGTGCAAGAAAACTGGACACTACATCTCTGAGTGTCCACAGTGGGACAATGAGAACAAAAGGAAGAAGAAGAGCAAGGAATATGATTCTAACGACAAGAAGAAGAAGAAATACTCAAAATCTTCTTCCAAGTCTTCTTCAAAGTCTTCATCACACAAGAAGAGTTCATCTGGCAAGGCACGTGCGTTTGTTGGCAAGGAAATGGATTCAGAGGAGGAGTCCGCATCTGAGGAGGCAGAGGTGGAGTCTGAGGAGGAGTCTGATTCTGGCATTGCAAGTCTGGCTACAGCATACGTCGCCAAGTCCATCTTCAACACTGAAGACAATGACTGCATCAGCGACACCGACGCAAATGACAAGAACGACTCCACTCCTACCTACTGCTTCATGGCACGCGGTGCCAAGGTAAACACACGCACTACTCGCTAGCAAACATCTAGTGACGATGACTCTGACTGTGATTCAAAACCCAACTACAAAACACTTGCTAAAATTGCAACTGAACAACAGAAAGCTATGGAACATATTCAAAAACTATTAGACAGAAGCGATGATCTGTTGGGTGCTGAAATGACTCGATCTGAATCCTTAATTGAAGACATAAAAAACCTTCACGTTAAATATCAGGAACTTGAAGATTGTCTTGATACTCTCCCAACAACTCATGAAAAGCTTTCCTATGATTATCTTCAAAGGAAGCAAGAACTTGAGAAATTGAGAGCGGCTCATGAAGATCTTCAAAAGGAAAACGAGTCACTTCGCGCCGAACAGATCAGTCCCGCTCAGGAAGGATTTGAACCACCATGTCTTAAATGCATTGAGCGTGATAATGCTACTTCTGTTGCTGAATGTTCCACTACTACTGCTGTTCCAATATCTTCAACTGTTGATGTGGTAACTAACCCCTCTGCTTAGGATACCACTGCTATTGCTGATGAGAATGCTAGGTTGAAGACATTGCTTGAAACAGGGATGTACAAAAGTCTTAAAGGACATCAGACATTATGTGATGTCCTCAAGAAGCAGATTCTGAACCGAAACCCTAGGAAAGAGGGTGTTGGGTTCGTGAGGAAAATAAATACAGATGGCTCTTACTGGAAACCTGAGCAGTACCCCAAAACCACATGGGTTGCTGCAAAGGAACCTTCAGCAGATCCATCCAATTTATCTGGCTTCACTTGTGCTAACCCCATTATCATTGGTGAATCCTTTGATGCAAACTATAAACTTTTTAAGAATCAGAATGGTGAAGTGTTTGCCAGGTACATTGGTACTAACTGCAGGAATGGACCACCTATGAAGAAGATCTGGGTTCCGAAAAAGTGTCTGGAAAATCTTCCTGTGAATGTCTTGACACCTCACTTGAAGAAGACAAACATCAGACCAAAGGCTTCATATGGTCCAAAGGCTTCATACAAATAGAGGACTCACCTGAGTCACACTAACGCAAATGTTTTGCAGGGAAACCATACTCAGGCATATGACTATGAGAGCGGTTCTTCGAATCGTCATGTTCATATGACCAAAAATTATTCTGCTTATTCCTATGAGTATCATTGTCCACCTGCTAGACTGTTTGCTAAGGCTTCAAAGCCAAAATTCTCAGATGCTGCACTTAGACTTATAGCTTCTAAGCCACCCTTGAAGATGTGGGTGGTTAAGAAAGCTTAACTCTCTTTTGCAGGGAAAGGTCTCCAGCACAAAAACAAAATCTTCTGATGCTATTGCTGGGGACCATAAAAATCTTGTGGGGGGCAAGATAAAATGCCCAAATGGCATCATTATGTACTTCGTTCCTGAATCACATGCTACTCTCCCTATTAGTCCTAATCTGGATCTAAGTTTTCATAACTCACTGGTTCGTCAAATGTTTTTGCTTCACAATTCTCTTCGTGAAGCCTATCCCCCTAACTGCACTGTAGGGTACGACACCAGCGACTTCAAAGTCTTCAGAATGGATTATTGATAGTGGGTGTACAAATCACATGTCTGGCAAAAGAAGCCTTCTTATGGACTCAACATTACGTCCATCCGACAAAAGCCACATCACATTTGCTGACACTGGTAAAAGTAAGGTATTGGGTCTAGGTAGAGTTGCAATCTCAAAGGATCAACACATGGATAAAGTCATGCTTGTTGAATCCCTTGGCTTCAACTTAATGTCTGTCTCAATGCTTTGCGATTTGAATATGATCGTAATGTTTGGAAAATATCGTTGCATGGTACTAATGGAATCTGACAAGTCTCTAGTGTTTGAAGGGTACCGGAAAGGTGATCTGTACGTGGTAGATTTCTCAGCAGGACCACAACTTGCAGTATGTCTTCTTGCAAAAGCTTTAGAATGCTTGCTTTGGCATCGAAGGCTTGGGCATGCTGGCATGAGGAACCTCCACACCCCTGCGAAGAAGAAGCATGTCATAGGCATTGAGGGCGTCAAGTTCAAGAAAGATCACTTATGCAGTGCCTGTGAAGCAGGGAAGATGACAAGGGCAAAGCATCCTTCGAAGACAATCATGACTACTACTCAACCCTTCGAACTGCTCCACATGGATCTTTTCGGTCCCACTCACTACTCAACTTTTACTACCACTGCTTGCCTCTATGGCTTCGTGATTGTTGATGATTACTCTAGATATACTTGGGTGCACATAATCCTTTACAGGACTGAAGTGCAGGATGTCTTTAGACGCTTCGCCAATCGAGCTATGAACAATTTTGGCGCCAAGATAAAGCACATCAGAAGTGACAATGGCACTGAATTCAAGAACACTGGCCTTGATACATATCTTGATACCTTGGGCATCACACATGAATTCTTAGCTCCATACATGCCACAGCAGAATGGCGTCGTCGAACGCAAGAACAGAACACTCATTGAGATGGCCAGAACAATGCTAGATGAATACAAGACTCCAAGAAAATTCTGGACTGAAGCCATTGATACTGCATGCCATACAATCAATCGTGTTTATCTTCACAAGCTTCTAAACAAGACATCTTATGAACTCCTAACTGGCAAGAAGCCAAATGTCAGTTACTTCAGAGTATTTGGCTCAAGGTGCTGGATCAAGGACCCACATCACACTTCAAAATTTGCACCTAAAGCACATGAGGGCTTTATGCTTGGATATGGAAAGGACACGCACTCCTACAGAGTCTTCAATCTCTTTCATTACAAAGTGGTTGAAACAGTGGATGTGCGGTTCGATGAGACAAATGGTTCACAAAGAGAGCAACTGCCAAATGTGCTAGATGAAGTTCCAGCTAGTGAATCAATCAAGCTTATGGGAACTGGAGAGATTATACCTTCTGAAGCTCATCCTGAAGAAGAACTTATCATCTCAGCACCTGATCAACATGAAGACAATGCTCAGCCTGAAGACATTCCTCCCAATAACAACGCAGATCAGCAAGAGCAAAGTCTTCGCCCTGTACATCCTCGTGTTGCCAATGAAGTGCAGATTGACAGAATAATTGATAGCATCAATGCACCTGGTCCACTCACTCGTTCAAGGGCAACTCAGCTAGCAAATTTCTGTGGGCACTTCGCATTCGTGTCAATTTCAGAACCCAAGAAAGTTGAAGAAGCCTTCATGGAACCTGAATGGATTCAAGCTATGCAAGAAGAGCTTCAACAGTTTGAGTTGAATAATGTATGGGAACTGGTTAAGCGTCCTGATCCACGGAAGCACAACATAATAGGCACTAAATGGATATACCGCAACAAACAAGATGAACATGGTCAAGTTGTCAGAAATAAAGCTCGTCTCATTGCTCAAGGATATACTCAAGTGGAGGGCATTGACTTCGATGAAACATTTGCTCCTGTGGCTAGGCTTGAAGCCATACGCATACTTCTATATCAAATGGATGTGAAAAGTGCCTTTCTCAATGGCAAGATTGAAGAAGAAGTGTATGTTGCACAACCACCTGGCTTTGAAATCCAAAACATCCTGACATGGTATACAAGCTCAACAAGGCATTGTATGGCCTCAAACAAGCCCCTAGGGCCTGGTATGACACACT
The DNA here is from genome assembly GCF_002162155.2 of Triticum dicoccoides. Taxonomy (NCBI): domain Eukaryota; kingdom Viridiplantae; phylum Streptophyta; class Magnoliopsida; order Poales; family Poaceae; genus Triticum; species Triticum dicoccoides. The sequence goes on from NC_041384.1 coordinate 726,590,909, forward strand.
CAAATACTTCCTGAAGAGCAAAGGCTTCATACCTGGTTCCCTGGATCCCACTCTCTTCACGAAGACATATGATGGTGAACTATTTGTGTGCCAAATCTATGTGGATGACATTATCTTCGGCTGCACCAATCAGAAGTACAGTGAAGAGTTTGGATATATGATGCAAGAGCAATATCAGATGTCCATGATGGGGGAGCTAAAGTTCTTCCTTGGTCTTCAAATACGACAACAACGCAATGGCATCTTCATATCTCAAGAGAAGTATCTCAAAGATTGCCTGAAGAAGTTCGGTATGCAAGACTGCAAAGGCTTCACAACACCAATGCCAGCCAAACATCATCTAGGTCCTGACGACAATGGTAAAGAGTTCGATCAAAAGGTATACCGCTCCATGATTGGTTCTTTGCTTTATTTATGTGCATCTAGGCCAGATATTATGCTTAGTGTTTGCATGTGTGCTCGATTTCAAGCGGCACCAAAGGAGTCGCATCACTTAGCTGTGAAGCGAATTCTTCGATATTTGGCTCACACCCCAACTCTAGGATTATGGTATCCAAAGGGCTCAGAGTTTGATTTGGTTGGATTTTCGGATGCTGATTATGCTGGTGACAAGGTTGATCGCAAGTCTACATCAGGCACATGTCACTTTCTGGGACGATCACTTTTATGTTGGTCTTCAAAGAAGCAGAACTGTGTATCTCTCTCCACTGCTGAATCTGAATACATTGCTGCTGGATCTTGCTGCGCTCAGCTTCTGTGGATGAAGCAAACACTCAAGGACTATGGCATTCATCTGAAGCAAGTGCCACTTTACTGCGACAACGAAAGCGCCATCAAGATTGCCAACAACCCAGTTCAGCACTCAAAGACAAAACACATTGAAATTCGTCATCACTTTCTCAGAGATCATGTTGTGAAGGAAGACATCGATATCATACACGTCAACACTGAAGAGTAATTGGCGGATATCTTCACCAAGCCCTTGGATGAGAAGAGATTTTGCAAGTTGCGGTGTGAGCTAAATATCTTGGAATCCTCAAATGTCCTGTGATCAGGCACACATCCTAACACTTATGCATATTGATGACTTAGATGTGCAACACACAAAGTAAAGTATATCTCCAATCAATGAAGACATACATTCTAAGTGTGAATACATTAATGTGGAATTTGACTTCAGAGCGCCACGATAATTGTGCGCCGTGTCTGGGTCTAATACTTCCTATACGGTGGGTAACGCCACCACCAAACGTTCCATTTTGAAGTGTTTCACTCATGGCATTACCTTGCAATATCTTCACATTTGGTTTGGCTTCAAACTCAACATGTGTTCATGATTATCTTCACTACGTTGATTATATAGATATATACTCCAGTGTTCTGTCCTCTACAGCATTCACTTATAGCTATGTCTTCTTGGTTGAATCTTTTGAACTAAGTGAATGTGATCGGACCCAAATCTCTCCATGCTTTCTATCTTAAATTCTAACTCTCCAAGTCATATGCATTCTACTAAAACTGTCGAATGTCTTCACTGTGTCCTTGTCAGCTGAAGATATAGAGACAACCATAAAGTCCGTTGTTAATGCTCATTCCTCCACATAAAATCCGGAGAAGCAGGAACGACCGCCCGACAATTTAGGCGTGCGTGGGACGTGGAACAAACCCCAAACTTCTGCTAACTGGCCACGCGTTCCTCAAATGCGAACCGCCAGGGGCATCTGTGTAATAGCACAGTGCCGCCCCTGAGCCTATAAATTCACACTTACCGCGGTCATTATCTCCTTCTTCCACCCTTGCAAGAACCCTAGCGCCACCGCTAGCACTCGACGACGCCGGAGATGAAGCGCTTTGCTGCCGCAACCTCTCCAACGCCGTCCTCACGCCGACCGCGGACATCGTCCTCTCCGCCGTCGCCGTAGGTGTTTTCCGTCGCCAAGTTAGGGCACGGAGGACTGAACTACTCGGCATCAACTCACTTCCGTCTAGCAGTTCCAGTGTGGTAAATAAAACTTCTTTTTACAGCCTCTTTTGATCTCATGGTTCTGTCACTTTCTACCATAAGAAGTTTCTCTTCACACTAGTTAGATCTCTCGCTGCATCTCATAATATGCCTAGTATATTCACTTGTGCTTCATAAAGTAGTTAGATTCCTCACTTGTACTGATCTGTGGGTTCGTACAAATCTGGAACCAACTTCTTATATATGAGTGAATGTCTTCGCACGATGAGGTCAATGTCTTCTAAACTGATTAATCTTCAAAAACCTTCTGAGAATGCATATGACCTCTTCCCCTTCCCTCGCACCTTAATGCTGTCACAGGTACATGTCCGTGGGAGAATCCTTCGGTTCTCATAGTCTGCATTCATTTGCAGAATTCCTACAGCATCACATAAACTCTCCTGAAGCCAGTTCCTGTTGGCCCAGAAAAAGAAAGCCTTTGAAGCCTTTGAAAGTTTTGAAGCCTTTCAAGTTAAAGTTTATGATTTCAGAAGTAGCAGCAAGGAAGGGGGGCAGACAGAGACGTGAGGGAACTTCCAAAGATCTACCTGAAGATTTGGCAGAAATGTACAAAATATATCCAGAAGAGAGCTATGGGCAGCGCAAGACCCGAATCCAATGGATTCGACGCTATTAGGCAGAACAGTGGTTCAAATACCGCTTCGTCACTCAGGAGTATGCTGAAAAGAGTGCCATCAAGAAGCCATGGGGGGACATCTTATACAAGAATCTCGTACCCAAGACCAGAGATGAAGCCATTGCTCAAGGCTTCTACCCATGCAGCTTATCAAAAGCAAAGAGGAAGCTGAAATCTTCAACAATCTGCCTCTCTTTGATGTCGCCATCATCCACAGCTTCATAGAATGGTTTGACTCACCAAACATAAGCTTCAATGATCTGCAGCTGCCAGTTGGCCTCAGTGTCGCCTTCCAAGGCGCAATTGCTTCAGAACTGGCCATTGCTCAGCGCATTGTTGAGCTGAAGCAGAAAATTGATCACGAAAAGGCTCAGTTCAAATCACACATGGCCAGCCTCAGCGTGCAGAAAGTGAGGAGCTTCAAAATCATGCTGCATGAGCTCAAAGAAAACTTTCTGAAGAAGCGTGCTGAAGCTCAGGGCTCGCGTGAAAGGATGAAGTCTTTGGCAGACAAATGTGTTCAAGCCTACAACGAGGCTGAAAAGTGCAAGGCACTTGGGCGTCCTGGCATCGACCCCAAGATGGCCGCGAAGAAGAAGAAGAAGCCTGCTGTGAATGAACCAGAGGCACCTAGGCAAGAAGCGGTTCAAATTGTCTTCCCCACTGCAACGACTGGCTCGAAGCCAAAGAGCCGGTCAACAGCTTCAGAGCTAAAGAAGACAAGAACTGCAGAGGCTGAAGCCAGAAAAAGGACGAGCTCTGAAGCCTCTCCTACTGCCCCCAGCAAAAAGAAGCGCAAAACCAAGGAATCTAGGGCTGCTCCCACAGAGCCCTTGATGGTTGAACCCCTTTCTGTCATTCACCCCAATGCAGAAATACGACTGACAGTTCATGAGCCTGCTCCCACAGAGGCTCCTAAAGCTGAAGATATTCCAGCAGCCGACCCCTTAGCTGCTGAAGACATTGATCGTCAAGACCATGTACAAGATGATGCAACCCTTCCTCAGCCTGAAACAAGTGAATTCACGAGTATTGGTCGACCTCTGACGCCAATGGCACATGATGAGTCATGGGCGAATCGCCCTCAGGAGGAAGAAGACTTTCAGGTCCAGCCCACTCCGACCCCACAAGCGTCATCTACATTCCGTAGGCTTCGCAAAGGTCCACGGCCTCAAGTCCATACTGCAGAAATTCCGGCTGCATCAGCCGAAGACAATGAAGAAGCACCACTAGGACCCACTTCCCCGCTCCATCAAGATGCAGTTCTCCATGAGAACGTGCCTGAGGTTGTCCCTCCAACTACACAAGCAGAGGAAGAAAATGTTGCGGCTCCCACCACCAACACTGAAGCCAATGTGGAGCCCGCCCCACCAAATGCTTCAGCGGACAGCGAAGCTACCGAGCCAGGCACTTCTGTTCCCGAGTCTGCTGCAGGTCCTCAATTCGATTATCATATTGAGCACAGGCCTCATGTCCAGAAGCCAGTCCCAAGGCTTCCAAGGTTCCCAGGTCCTGCATCAGCACCTGGTTCCTTTAACATCAACAGCTTCAAGGCAGACAATACATTTTTCAATAGCTCCAAGAACCCCTATTCAAAGGAAAGGATTGTATCAGACAGGTTCTGGAGCTATTCTCAGCGCAGCTATTATTCATGCATCTTATACAACCAAGGCCGCATCTTTCCGCACAAGCGCCTTGAGGTTGAAGCCATTACTGGTCTGCCATGTCTTGAGGAAGCTTTGGATTGCTTCAAGCAAGTGGGTCTGCTGCCGTTTGTGACTGATGAAGAGCACTGGAATGAAGAGCTTCTACTTCAGTTCTATGCCACTCTGCATATCAAAGAATACAACAGAGATCCGAAGACTTGGGTACTGGAGTGGATGACCGGAAATGTCCATCATGAAGCCAATGAATTTGATATCATTGAGCTCACCGGCCTGCCCACTCCTGGCGAATACTACGAGGAAGGCTGTCAACTATATTCTGAAGCCATTGAAAGCTTATTCTAGAGGCCTGAACCCAATATGAGTCACATGCTCTCAATGATGAAGCCATTGCCTCAGGATGCACCCTATCCAACTGAGTTCTTCGTTGAAGACCTAGAGTACCTGCCCAGGACCATATATCACATCATTCGGCGGACTCTCTGGTCCATTAAGGGACACTCACCACATGCCAAGATCGAGGGTGCAATGAAGACTATGATATTCTGTATCCTTCATGGCAAATGGTTCAACGCACAGGATTTCTTCATACGCCAACTTGCAGCGTTAGGGTCAGAATTGTTTGGTTTGAAGTTCTATGCTCCTTGGGTGATGAGGCTGATCAAACTGCACTCTGCGATCTCGTATCAGCCCTCTGCCCGAAACCATCAGATCTTCTTGCCAGATGTGGATACCTCTACTGAAGCAATATACCCTGAGCCTGCCAAGCAACCAATAAGTCTTCAGAATGCAGAACACCATAGCTTCACGAAGAATGTTGAAGGTGTTGAAGCCATATCCAGGGTATATCCGTTGGCTGGCACTACACGTGCACCAGCATCTACTAAAGCCACAGAAAACACAAATGCTCCAAGACCCAAGAAGCGTGCTCGTGTCCTCACTGACCGAGAGCTTCTTGTGGCCCTTCACCAAAAGCAAGATAGGCATCACGACTGGCTAAAGCATCAGATGAAGTGCCTCTTGGTGGATGTCAATCGTCTTCGAAACCTAGCCACCAAGAATGCGTTTGTCACTCATGAGACGTGCCGTCGTACATGGAAAGGGCTCTCAATGATATGCATTGAAGCTGAACTTGAAGAGGATGGCTTCACAGAGCGCTTCAAATTTGACACCACACCTCCGAGAAGGGCTGTGATGCGCAACACACTGTCACTTGAAGACTCTGAGTTTTCTTCATCTGCTGCCACAGTTACTGCAAGGATCATTGATGAAGACGACGATGCTACATCACCACCATCTGCTTTAGCACATCCAAGTTCTGCACCGCCAAACAACTCCACCGACCCTGCTGCGCCTGGGAACGCGTAGAAAACTCTATGTCTTCAAACCTTTTTGGTCATTACTGACAAAAGGGGGAGAAGCATATGATGTTTATGGTCTTCAAGCGGGTCAATATGGGCGGGTGCCTTATGTGTTGTTATATTTTGCTTCGTGTTTACAACTCTTGTTTTTTTGCTTCATTTGGTTCTTTGAGTTGTAAACACTAAAACTCGATGGTCGTCTGCTACTTGTTTGCCACTCTGTTTGCGAAGATAAATTCCGCATGTGCGACGATAAATTCCGCACTTATCTCATTCTGCAGACGTCCATTTTCCATTATGCATGTCATTATCTTCATATACTTTCACATGCATAGTGGATTGTCATCATAAGCTGCAGAGGATCTCCTCAAGTACAACCTGCCATGTGCATTTGCATTCCAAAAGCAAATTAACTTATATGCACATCTTCAGGGGGAGCCTTTGCAACTTATGAAGACAATTCCCTACCCTTTACAAACTTCACACATTTTATTCCCCGTTGAAAACTTCAACTAGTTTGTCATCAATCACCAAAAAGGGGGAGATTGTAAGTGCATCTAGTGCCACCCCTAGTTGGTTTTGGAGTATTGACGACAAACCTAGTTGAGGGACTAATGTGTTTGTGAGAATTGCAGGAAAACACAGGTAGAAGTTCCTCATTGATTCGGTTTTACTACCAGAGATGACCCCCAAAAATGTATGAAGACATTGAAGACAAAGGTGGTTTATGAAGATATTCACATTGAAGACTATGACAGAAGAAGACACGTTATGAAGCCTATGGAGCTTGAAGACTTAGATCTTTCATAGTTCTTAGATCTTTCGTAGTTTTTTTTGTGTTGAGTCATAGGAACCACCGTACTATTAAGTGGGGTCCAGGAGAACCAGTCAGAATGACTGAAGTGATGCCTAAATCAAAACCTATGTCTTCGAGCGAAGACAATGAGAGCGAATCTTGTCAAGAGCCGGACAAGTCAGCTTTGCTTGTAGCCCAAGTAAAGTTGCCATGAGAGTTCGAAATCTGACCGTTGAGACACGTGTCAGTTCCTTAGTGACCCAGGGTCATTTCGGACAAATCAGGTCGAGTTGCCAAGTGGCTATAAATAGCCCACCCCCACAACCATAAACGGTTGGCTGCTCAGATTTCAGTGCACGGCTTTTGTCGTTTGAGAGCAACCCACCTCGAAGCCTTTGAGAGAAAAATTCCTAGTGAGGAGAAAAGCCCTAACCACCCAGAGCCAGAGTAAATTGGGCATCACTTAAGTCTTCGTGTCTGAGTGATCTGAAGACTTATTACACTTGAGGACTGTGAATCCTCCAGACGGTTAGGCGTCGCATTCAGAGCATCCAAGAGACATTGTGGATTTCCAGTGAACGAAGTCTGTGAAGGTTTGGGAGTCTACCTTGAAGACTTACCAGAGTGATTGGGCGAGGACTAAGTGACCTTAGGTCAAGGAGAATACGGTGAGGACTTGGTGTCCTGAGCTGCGTGTTCGGGACTGGGTGTCCGAGACTGTGTGTCCTAAGGTTTAAATACCTAGCCGCTCCAACCAGACGTACAGTTGTCACAGCAACTGGAACTGGTCCAACATATCATTGTCTTCAATGAGTCACTGGTTTCATCTTCACTTCCTCTTCTTACTGTTACTCATTGTGAAGCCATTGCATACCTTATCTTTTGTCTTCACAACGTGAATGTATGATCTGTTTGGCTTCATAACTTCTTCCTACCTGATCCTTATTACACTGCAGTTGTTTGTCATTGTGCTTTCACTCTATTGAATACATGACCATGGCTGGCCTAGTGTAATCTAACTTCCGCTGCATAGCAATAGGCATAATCTTCGCTGTTTGTCTTCATAACTCTCATGTTTTGAAGACTTTCATAAAAATCGCCTATTCACCCCCCCTCTAGTCGATATAACGCACTTTCGAAACCCTTCTTCTTACATTCTTGCAAGTTGCATGCTTTACTTTCCGCTGCTCATATACTCATTGCATGCTTGCTTGATATGTATTGTGTTTGTTAAACTTGTTCTTAAACTCCACTTAAACTTAAGAATATTAAAAACTGCAACTTTTGGCACTTAGTGTCTAATCACCCCCTCTAGACACCTCTTCTCGATCCTTTCAATTGGTATCAGAGCATTGGTCTCCATTTCCTTGGTTTAAACACCATTGGAGGAAGATGGATGTGTCTACATTGGGGAGTCTTAGACATAGAGTGCCTATTCTTGATGGAGAGTATTTTCATGAGTGGAAAATGAAATGCTTGAGATTTTCAATGAATATCATTTGAACAAGTACATTACTAGCCCTTGTGCACCTCATGTTGATCCTTTGCACCCTACCCTAGATGAAGATATTGACATGATTCGCAATCTTAGAACTGTTAATCTTATCACTAGAGGCTTGCCTAGAAACTTGATTGGATGTTTGCCGACTCTTAAGTGTGCCTACACCATATGGAAATTTCTTGAGGAACTCTTTCCTAATTACTCCTTGAAAGATCTAGATGAAATCCTCCATAAGTCTATTGCTTTGATTAAGATGAGTTCCAATGATCCCAAATTTGGTGACTGCTTATTTGAGCTTACTGATCTTACGAGTGCCAAAGGAGATGTTGGAATCATTAGCAATATCATTTCCAGAGCTATTAGAATTCATAAAGATAACTATAGAAATGATCATTTATCTAATGAATTGCCCTCTCTAGGAATTGATCAATCACAAGATGATGTTGAACATGAATACTCAAATGAGGATGACAATGATGATGATGATGATGATGATGATGATAGTGACTATGATCTCGATGATGCTATGAGACACTTTGGTCTTATGGAAAATCTTCATGGCTACATGGCTGGTGGAAAGGAATGGGTCCTTGATAGTGGATGTACTAATCATATGACCGGAGATAAAGACATGTTCCGTGAGCTTGCTGAAAATGACGGCCCTCGAAAGTATGTCACTTTTGGTGATAATTCAAAGGGTAAGGTGGTTGGCCTTGGTAAGGTGGCCATCTCACATGATAGCTCCATACAAAATGTCATGCTCATTGAATCTCTTGGCTACAACTTACTTTCAGTATCTAGACTTGCTGATTTCGGTTTCAATGTCCTATTTACTGAAGTAGACTGCCAAGTGTTTCATAGAGATAATCATAAAATGGTCTTTACCGGTATACGTAGAGGAGATCTTTACATTGTTGATTTCACTAAAAAGGCTCAACCTAAAACTTGCTTAATTGCCAAATCTTCTAAAGGCTGGTTGTGGCATAGAAGACTAGGTCATGTTGGTATGCGAAATCTTGATAAGCTTATTAAAGGTGATCATATCCTTGGAATAAAAGATGTCATATTTGACAAGGATAGACTTTGTAGTGATTGTCAAGCAGGGAAACAAGTTGGACGAAGTCACCGCGCGAAGAACATCATGACCACAAGAAGACCACTCGAGCTACTTCACATGGATCTCTTTGGTCCAAATGCCTACAAGAGTCTCGGTGGTAACTCATTTGGTCTCGTCATAGTTGATGATTTTTCAAGATTTACATGGGTGTTCTTTCTTGATGACAAATCGCAGGTCCAAAAGATCTCCAAAAACTTCACTAGGAAGGCCCAAAATCAGTTTGACGTGAAGATCAAGAAGGTTCAGAGTGACAACGGAATGGAGTTCAAGAACGCAAATGTGGACACCTTTCTTGACGAAGAAGGGATTTCACACGAGTTCTCGGCTACGTACACACCTCAACAAAATGGAGTTGTTGAAAGGAAGAACCAGACTCTTATCGAGATGGCAAGAACGATGCTTGATGAGTACAAAACACCAAAGCACTTTTGGGTGGAAGCGGTTGAGATAGCTTGTCATGCAATAAATCGCTTGTATCTTCACAAGCTACTCGGCAAGACGGCATACGAGCTCCTCACCGGTAACAAACCCCAAGTTGGATACTTTTGAGTATTCGGCTCAAACTGCTACATTCTTGATAAGCATCGTCGTTCTAAATTTGCTCCTAAATCTCATGAAGGTTTCCTACTTGGTTATGGCTCAGACTCTCACACTTACTGTGTCTACAACAATTTCACCCGAAAGGTTGAAGAGACGGTAGATGTGAAGTTTGATGAATCTAACGGCTCGCATGTAGAGCAATTGCCAATTGATGTAGGAGATAAAGACCCTTCGGAAGCAACTCAAGACTTGTCCATTGGCAAGATTCGTCCAACGGAAGTGAAGGAGAGTACCTCGTCCGTCCAAGTGGAAGCTTCTACCTCACGACAAGGGGAACCAAGAGTTGATACGGAAGCATCCACAAGTGGGACACGCCAAGATGAAGAAAACGAGGGAGCACACCAAGATGAACATCAACAACCTCCTTCTCCACCACGACAAGAGAACGACAATGTCAACAATGAAGAAGGCCAAGAAGAAGAACAAGATGAAGAGGATGTTCCACCCCGACCCGAGCAAAAGCTTTCACGAGTTGAGCAAGAATTGCTAAGGATCATCCCGTCGAGCAAATCTACAATGATATCCAAACCGGGAGAATCACTCTCTCTAAAACTCGTTTAGCTAACTTTGGTGAACTTTACTCATTCATCTCTAGCATTGAACCTATGAAGGTTGAAGAAGCATTGGAGGATCCGGACTGGATAAACGCTATGCATGAAGAGCTACACAACTTTGAGAGAAATCAAGTGTGGTCATTGGTTGAGAAACCCGACAACAACCACAACATCATTGGTACCAAATGGGTGTTTCGCAACAAGAAAGATGAAGATGGACAAGTGGTTCGCAACAAAGCACGTCTTGTCGCCCAAGGCTACGCACAAGTTGAAGGTATGGACTATGGTGAGACATATGCTCCCGTTGCTAGACTTGAGTCCATTCGCATCTTACTTGCTTATGCTAATCACCATAATATCACCTTGTACCAAATGGACATTAAGAGTGCTTTTCTAAATGGCAAAATCGAAGAGGAATTTTATGTTAAGCAACCTCCCGGCTTCGTCAATCCTAAGAAACCTAATCATGTTTACAAACTTCACAAAGCCCTTTATGGTCTTAAACAAGCTCCTAGAGCATGGTATAAATGCTTGACCAAGTTCCTTATTAAAAAAGGCTTTGAAATTGGTAAAATTGATTCTACCCTTTTTACTAAAAGGGTTAATGGAGAACTATTTGTGTGCCAAATTTATGTTGATGATATCATATTTGGTTCAACTAACCCTCATTTTAGTGAGAAGTTTGGAAAGCTGATGTCGGAGAAATTTGAGATGTCTATGATGAGTGAACTCAAATTCTTTCTCGGTTTGCAAATCAAGCAAACCAAGGAAGGTACCTTTGTCTCTCAAACGAATTACACCAGTGACTTATTCAAGAAATTCAATATGCAAGAATGCAAAGGTATGACTACACCCATGCCTACTAGTGGACATCTTGATTTGACAAAAGATGGTGAACCGGTTGATCAAAAGGTTTATCGCTCTATGATTGGTTCATTGTTATATCTATGTGCCTCTCGTCCCGATATTATGCTAAGTGTGTGCAGGTGTGCACGATATCAAGCTGCTCCTAAAGAATGTCATCATAAGGCTGTGAAAAGGATAGTGAGATATCTAATCCATACACCAAATTTTGGCATTTGGTATCCTAAGAGGTCCTCTTTTGATCTTGTTGGCTACTCCGATTCGGACTATGCCGGAGACAAGGTTGATAGAAAGTCCACTTCGGGTACTTGTCAATTCCTTGGTAGATCTCTTGTGTCTTGGTCTTCCAAGAAACAAAACTCGGTATCCTTATCCACCGCCAAAGCGGAATACATTGCCGCTGGTTCATGTTGCGCTCAATTACTTTGGATGACTCAAACTCTTAAAGATTATGGGATATATGTGAAACATGTTCCATTGCTATGTGAAAATGAAAGTGCTATTAAGATTTCTCACAATGCCGTGCAACATTCTCGAACTAAGCATATTGAAGTTCGTCATCACTTCATTCGCGATCATGTTGCAAAAGGGGACATTAACCTTAAGCATGTTCGCACCGATAAGCAATTGGCAGATATATTCACTAAACCACTTGATGAGAAAGTGTTTTGCAGGTTGAGAGGTGAATTGATGCTTCAAACTTGGAGTAGGAACTCCATTTGATACATGCGGGGCATGAGCCTATGACTAATCCTCGATATTTCTCTTATGATGCTATTCATATGTCTTGGATATATTTGTACCTTGCATGTTATCTAACCCGTGTAGGTACTTGGTTGAATCTAAATATATGAGATTGCAACTCACTCACATCTTGAGCAATCTCTACATCACCAAGTCTCTACACAATGGTGGTTGAAGACAAGGAAGCACGAAACCATTCAAACATATCCTTTGGCAAATTCTATGTTGAGTCTCATGATTGTCATTTTGGATACACAAGTGCTCTTCCTTGCAAAGCTAACCCATGTAGGTAGATGAACTCAAACTCCAAGTGATGCTCCCACCCCTTGATGAACTACATCAACCTTGAGCAACCCGCACAAGTTCAACCAGATGAGCAAGATCAACACCACCACCCAAGGTATGTTATTCCATCTTAGAGAAGATTTACTCCAAGTCATGAGCCAAAGCAACTCGACAAGATGTGAATACATCAAGATGCTTAAACAAAAATGGTAACCCCATTTTGAGCTTAAATAATGAGTATGACCTATGATCAAGTGCTCTCACTTGACTCCTAAGTTAATATACTCTAACATAGGTGACTTTGTCACTGACCATTTCTAGATGAAGTTCTCTAGTGTTTCTCCGTGCTTTTGCATTTGCATATTTGTTTCCCCTTTCAAAAAAAACTTCATCTAGAACTTTTAGTTTCTTTTCTTTCCTTTTTGTTCTGCATTTTCTGCATCCAATTCATTGCAAATCTTTCAGTTAATTCCTTGCATATCCTTGTGAGATCTTACTTGTCTAGTGAGCTGAGGTGACAAGTGGTTTCACTCTGATGAACTTGGTCACACCGGTTTGTTCTCTTCGGCCCAACCGAAATCCTTCGGTGCAACCGAAGCACACAACTCGGAGTCACCGATTTCATCACAGGAAAGCCAACTTGCCACTTTATTCCTGATTTCTGTTTGCTCCAGCTCCACTCAATGATTCTTGTCCTCTGCCAGCATCATATTAGACATGCTGCTTTGCTCTGTGACTCAAGGACCAACCCATTTGTATCACATGTCCAGAAGAGCCCTTCTTGGAAATTGATGTCAAAGGGGGAGAGAGAGATCACATCAAAGCTTAATCATTCCTATAGGGGGAGAAAGAGAGAGTACTCAGGGGGAGAGAGTTTCTCAACTAGGAGAAATTAATATCATCAAAGACCCCAGATGCTTGGTGTTCAAGAGGAGAGATGTCAAATGTCTTTAAGAGGGGAAAGACATGTTTGGTTGCTTGCTTTAGCTCAAGCTCTATTGTTTCTTTTTTGTTTCTCTGATTTTATGTTCCCTATCTTCTCCCAATATCCCATGCAGATTCAGGGGGAGCAAGACATCTAAGGGAAGGAAATGTCTGATTTTATTGCATATCTTTACCTTTGGGGGCATGTCTATATCCAATGTGGTACTTAGTACTCACTCTACATGTCATCCCAATCTTGGTTCTCTTGTGGTTTCTCTTGTTTTCTCTGGTCAGTAGGTGTATCTGTGTTAGTTAACCTTGTTTGCGCAGGTGCATCCCATCCAAAGCCAACTCAAGACCACAAGGTAAGTATATGCATCACAGTCATGTGAATGAGAAGTTCTTGTTGATGTACATACTGTTTGCAAGAAGGACTCATGAGCATGAAGGTACATTTCTCGCATTCACATCATTTGCTCTGATGCATATAGCCAACATACATGTAACACATTGCTTACTCTATCATGTTTACGCATTCAAATGCTCCTATATTCAATATTCACATGATTGCATACATGTAGGGGGAGCCTATGCATGTTACATGTCTTTCCAAAGCTTTACTTGCTATTCTCTATATCTTTATCTAAAGCTTTGATGTATGTTGTCATCAATTACCAAAAAGGGGGAGATTGAAAGCACAAGTGATCCCTGGGTGGTTTTGGTAATTAATGTCAACATATCTCTTATTGGACTAACACTTTTACCTAGTATGTTCCAGATAAGTTCAACAATGGAGTGACATGGACTAGAGGATGTGGAACCCCTTCAAGATGCTAAGGACAAAGGATTGGCTCAAGCTTCAAGATCAAGACTGTACATTTTCTATTTTAGTGATCCAAGATCACATTGAGTCTATAGGAAAAGCCAATACTATCAAGAGGGGATGAGGTGTTGCTTAATGGCTTGCTTGCTCAAAGTGCTTAGTGATATGCTCCAAAACCCTCAACTACCTTCCCACATCCACATATGACCTAAACCAAAAGTCAAAGTCAGCCCCACCGATTCTTTCTATCCGGAGCAACCGAGTTCAGTTAACACAGCCACTGCCAAAAACCCTAATCAGTTCGGTCTCACCGATGGGATCTCGGTCTCACCGAGATGGGCTTGCAAACTCTCTATTACCTGTTGCAATATTTTTGGTCCCACCGAGATATGCAATCGGCCCCACCGAGTTTGCTTGGCCAACTCTCTATTTTGCTTATTACCCAAATCGGTCCCATCGAGTTTGAGTAATCGGTCAAACCGAGTTTTGGTTTTACCCTAACCCTAGCACCGAGTTGAACTAGTCGGTCCCACCGAAAACCCTAATGGTCACTAGGTTTACTAAATCGGTGCGACCGAGTTTTTCCCTTCGGTCTCACCGAGATTGGTAAATTGAGTGTAACAGTTAGATTTTGTGTGGAGGCTATATATAACCCTCCACCCACTCTTCATTCGTGGAGAGAGCCATCAAAACATACCTACACTTCCAATACACAATTTCTGAGAGAGAACCACCTACACTTGTGTTGAGGTCAAGATATTCCATTCCAACCATATGAATCTTGATCTCTAGCCTTCCCAAGTTGCTTTCCACTCAAATCTTCTTTCCACCAAATCAAATCCTGTGAGAGAGAGTTGATTGTTGGGGAGACTATCATTTGAAGCACAAGAGCAAGGAGTTCATCATCAACACACCATTTGTTACTTCTTGGAGAGTGGTGTCTCCTAGATTGGCTAGGTGTCACTTGGGAGCCTCCAACAAGATTGTGGAGTTGAACCAAGGAGTTTGTAAGGGCAAGGAGATCGCCTACTTCGTGAAGATCTACCGCTAGTGAGGCAAGTCCTTCGTGGGAGACGACCGTGATGGAATAGACAAGGTTGCTTCTTCGTGGACCCTTCGTGGGTGGAGCCCTCTGTGGACTCGCGCAACCGTTACCCTCCGTGGGTTGAAGTCTCCATCAACATGGATGTACGATAGCACCACCTATCGGAACCACGACAAAAACATCCGTGTCTCCAATTGCGTTGAATACTCCAAAACCTTCTTCTTACATTCTTGCAAGTTGCATGCTTTACGTTCCGCTGCTCATATACTCATTGCATGCTTGCTTGATATGTATTGTGTTTGTTAAACTTGTTATTAAACTCCACTTAAACTTAAGAATATTAAAAACTGCAACTTTTGGCACTTAGTGTCTAATCACCCCCCTAGACACCTCTTCTCGATCCTTTCAATTACGAGGCTAACATGTGCAGTGATGCTTCATAACCAAACAACTATGAAAGTAAGTATGGTCATACAGGGCAAGAGGTACTCACAAGAGCAATGCAGTGTGCAGTATAGTTGCGAGATTCTGTGGTCCCTTGAGAACGAATGTTTTTACGCTAACAGTTTTCATACAAGTGAGACATTAAGGCAAATGCAGAAATGTAGTTCAAATTGTGATGTGATATCATAGACAGTACCTTACGCTGCAGCCGAGACCAATGTGTAACAAGATTATTCCAGTCATCGTCGGATAAATGTAGCACCGGAGACTTTACAGAAATTTCGTTCAGAGGCTTGCCATCGAAGTGCGCTTGCCTCAGGTAGGAACGGTACTTCATCAACGAGTGCTTGAAAAGCGCAACCAACCCTTGCTCGTCATCACAATCTAGTTTGCTCCTCGCCTATTTAAAAGAATGAAATCTTGTGTCTTCTGTCAGCAGAAACATATGCAGTAATGACCATGAATAACATTAATACATTACTTACGCGTAAGTTGCGGAGGAAGACTGGAAATTGTTTTGTGTCTGCGGTATAATCTTTCCATGAAGGAAAGATGCGCACAAAGTTCCTGACAACAACATAAGCTTCGTCTTCTAAACCGGGAAGAAATGGAACAGGGGTCCTATTTGCTGCAATTGGGGCTCTCTCTGGTTCGAAAAGGGATTTGGCAACTGGATTTGGTGTACTCTTTGCTGGAATGGGGGTTTTGCGTCGTACAGCTGGTGCTATGTCAACTGGCATAATCATACTGTTTGCTGCAGTTGGGGTCTGCTGAGTTGGGGCCTTAGAAATGACCAGTGTAGTAGGGCTTGAGTCTGCTAGAGTTGGGGTATTTTGTGGGTCAGGTGATATTGCAACTACACCTAATGGGCTATTTGATTTAGCAGGTGCCACTACCTTTTCCAAATACTTTGCTTGTGCTCCTCCATGATCAGCAATCGCCCTCTTCCTTTTGAACGTCTGATACACAAGAACAACATTTGAATGGATAAATATGGTATGATGACAGATGGAATATGTACTGAAAATGGATAGGCAGGGCGTATTCACATACACGATGTGTAAACTAAGCTAATGGCAGTTCAACAAAGTAGAAGCAATGCAAAGCATCAGTTGCAAGATATGTGCGAGTAATGTAACCTTGGAAAGTTAGAGCAAGTACCTTGATGGGTGAATAAGATAGGGCATCTTCCTCTGACTCCTCCACTAGGGAGCTACATTGACTTAGGTCTCCCTCTAGCTCAGAATCACTGTTAGGATCATATTCCGAGCATGAATCTGTAGGTGGAGAGCGTTTGCATTACATTGCATCCAGACTTGATTTCAGTCCCTTAATGCCAAGTTTGACAGCCATGGCATTGCTCTACTTTATTCTTTTCATGCGTGCAAGCTCATTATCATTATGATGCTGTTCAGAATCTGAGATTCATGAAAACATAAAAAGTAGTCAGATTATCTATGGAATGCATTGCGGATTCAACTTGGAGAGTGTCTCCCTATAAACCCCTACATATGCAAAGTTCACCTCCCCAACCGTGCTGACCAGACCACACACAGAAATACAAACCCCTTATGTCTCTATAACAGGCAGGCACACATTTCAGAACTGAAGTAGGAACATTAGTATCATATGAAATTCGTATTTGAACAAATAAACTAAGCAATTATGAGTGGCGTAATGTTTAGCTTCAAGGGTGGAGTGTTGGTAGTGCGACACATAGCAAGTAGGCAGATTGTATTCCATGTAAAAGATCAAAACCTATGCAAAAGCTGGAAATAACACTTTCTTTCTATACAATGCAGTGTTCGTTACCCACACATGATGGAAGAGATCACATAGAGAAATACTATTCACTCATGTCTACGGTTCCAGTATTCAGAAATAGGGTGGTCCACCCTAAAAGAATATTGACAACAAATATGACAAGGCAAGCATAGATGTAGTGAATCAATCATTTACTTGTGAGCTTACTAGGACAAGTATGCAGAATTGTAATTGCAGTAAGAGATCGTCCAAAATCTGAATGAAGAAGTTTGTCTAGCACTTATTGTTTGCAACTAATCGACGTGAATAATTGGATATTATATCGAATGAGTAAGAAAGACAAGTATAATTGTCAACAAACCTGGCCTGCAGTAGTAATCTGAGTTAATGTCACTACGACCAACAATCCAAAATGACTAGTTTATGTTCCGAGGGCTGTAATTTTGAAAACCCTGTGAACTTTAGAGGTACTAAAGATTACCGAAATACATGTGAACCAGTAAGTGTAGGTAGCACTGAGCACACAACAAACCCTAATGACAGTCCTGCCTAATGAGTAATGAATCAATTAGAAAATGGGTGATGAGGAGTGGCTGCTGAGTGTTGAGGATGTATCTCAGGATAAATTGGGTTGGCTTGGTGGGTGCTGCATGCATGAGCCCTGAATGGACTGGGAAGGTAGGCACGGCGGCACGCCCGGGCAGCGGTGACGCTATTGGGCGAGCGGCTCCTGGCCTCCTGTTAGTCCGGCGTCTCCTCCTAGAGTCATGTTGCCCGAGGACGGCAAGTCGCTGGCGAGGCAGGCGGCTGGGGGCGAGTAGAGATCGGAAGCGCGCAATAGAACAGAGGGGAATCGAGGCCTGGGATGACCCAAAATCCCAGGATGGGCCGGCCCACCATGGGCACCCTGTAGAGATACACACCCGAGCGGCGAACATGCATTTTCGAAACTAATTTAAGAACATTTAGCTGATCAATTAAGCAACTCTGTTTTAATAATATCAGATTCGTATTTGAACAACTAAGCTTGTTTAGCTTGATGGGTGGAGCATGTTATTATGACATGAAGCACGTATTCTGATCGTATAGTGATCATAAAAGGGGGAAACTCTAAGCATATTTTTTTAGCAAAAGATGGTTCCCCTCCGATTTCTATTAAAGAAACCACCACAGAACCAACATGATCAATTAAACCCTAAGCATGATCAATTAAACCGTATTATGGCTGTGCCATGGCAGATTTGAAGCTGCAAACCGGAGAAATGATATTTAGCATCCATTGTTTGCTTCGAACTAAGAACTAAATTCTAAGAGCTAAAAAGAAAGTAGAGTAACCAAGTTAAGATCTATTTTCTGGTTGAGATCAAAAAGTTGAGGAGATATGAAGTACCACCTCTCTTGCGGCGCCGTGTAGGCATCGGGGGTGCGACGGCTGTCGGTGGCATTGAAGCAGATCTGCAACGGTAGACAGGTGCATCGGGGGATAAGTTCCGTTGCGGTGGAACAGGTCGTGTGAGCGACCCCGACAAAGAGGACGACAACGCCGATGAAGCGAGAGGACGCGATGCAAGGCTATTGGTCCATCGCCGTGGATGAGAAACGTCCATCTCTAGCAGTGGACGACGCGGTCTTGGTAGGCGCTCCGGCATGGTGGAGGACGGCCGCGATGGATGTGGTGGAGAACGGCGGCGATGGATGGGGTGGCGGACGGAGGCTGGTGTGGGGATGGGGTGTTCTAGCGTAGACGGTGTATGAATGGGAAAATGGAGGGAGAGGTATGTGGAACGATGTTTTTGGGACGGGCCTGTCTGAAATATGGGAAAGTTACGAACTTAGCCCCCGTTTAAAATTTGGACTTCTCGTCGGTTGGGGATACGACGGTAATCTCGCATCTCGCCAATATTTGCCCACAGCGATTTCGGGCGAGGAGAGGGTGGTTGGCGCCCATGGTTGGCGCCCACGATGTATGAACGGGGCTGACATGTAGGGCGGTCGTGTCACGTCTGAGTGAAGTTACAAACCTGCCCCTATTGAAAATATTTGCCTACATCGATTTCGGCCGAGTCGAGTTTGTTTTCCGCCCACCGTGTATGAATGGGGAATGGAGGGAGAAACAGAGGTCTTTCAGACGAGCTTGAATCAAATGAGTTTTGCCGCCCATGTTTGACGCCCACTGTGTCGAAATGGGCTCAGAGGCGGTCGTGTCACGTCTAATTGAAGTTACTAATCTACCCCTATTTAGAGCAGTGGAATCGGGCCGATGGATTGTCCGTGTAATGGGTAGATAGTAATTTCCATCTCCCAAACACTTGGCTTCGGGCAGCCGACGTGGGAGTGGACATTTTGCTGCTTCTTTCGAATTTTGGGACAATAAGCATGCACGTTTACCCTGGCAACTAAATTCGAATCCATTTTGTATTCCTATATGAATCTTTATAAATCATTCTATGTGTTTTTATATATCTTCAAAAGGATGACAAAGATGTATTCCACTGTCATATATGAATATGGTTTACAAATGCCGATACTCAAATTCAGAAACTAGAATCCAGTTTAAGGTGAATTCGAATATTTGGAACACTTCATGTCCAACTCAAATGTCACACGCAGCATAATGTGTACTCCCATTTAGATATGTACACAAGCAATGTATCAAGATTCAAATACCGAGTCAATCAACCAAGAATGTACAAAACTAGCAGACATATAAACACTTACAGAGTATATGCATCAATAATATCAACTAACATACATAAGCGAGGCCGCTGTACTTTTTTTGGCTACAACAACATCCTTTTTTTAGCTAGCATCTTGGCCCTTTCCGATGCGTGCCACTTATGGTCCATCTATACTACTACTATTGCTGAATGCACATTCAGCCCGATTGGCATATTTGTAGATTTGGCACAACAATCCAAATGAAATATCTCTGAGTCCTATCAATTAATACAGACTTGTGCTCAAATAAAATTACAAACCAAAAAACAAAAAAACAATTATTACATGATCTCTAAAACAAATGGTTTGATTGATTACATGAACAGACAACACAAAGGTTATTCAACTGTGGAAATAACATTTTACCTATGATTTACCAAGTAGGAATTTAATTTCCTTTTTTCCTTCAGGACCTTAACAATCTGGTCAGTCTCAGCTTGCTTCATTTTGAAATCCACCAAATATTTAATGGTTGTCTTGAGTACTGCTTGTGATTGTGCTGTTTGCTTCCTTAACATGTCAACTTCATCTCTAAGTGCAGAAGCAGAATCTCTTTCTACCACTAGTTTATCCTCTAGAGCATCAGCAGCTGGCAATTCATAATGCATGATTCGGCCGGTGCAACTGCTGTGGGATGATGCAACGTCCATGGGGACCTCGCTCTTTGATTTTGGGCTAACCTGTTTTGCCATTAAAGTTCCGATTGGATTCAGAAAAGTTGAAGTTAGCAAAATATCTCAACTTGGAGTTATAATAACAAAACAGTTAAACAAACAAGGAATTAAAGAGTTTCAATTGGATGCTGAAAAGTAGTTATTAACATCATTGTAACCCGCTGTTGCAGCAGCAAAGCAGTTAAACAAACAAGTAGATATTTAAGTTAAGGCAAACAGGTAATTCTTAACAGTAAGTATCAAACACATAGATATGCGCAGTTTACAATATGATTAACAGGCTGTGCCACTATGTAATCAGTAGCAAACTAAATTAAGCCAAGCAACGTAATTGAACAATTTTGCAATAAGTGGCTAACTAAAATTCCAAGAAGCAGGTAACTGAACTTACGCTAGTTCTTTGTATAGGCACACTGCAACTTCTTTTTCACTTACAAGGTTGTACAAAGGAGTCCATGGCATCAATTGCTTGGATACGCAGTCCCAATACTTCTTTCTTCCCACACTGCATGGGTAAGTTGAATGGTAATATGGTAAGATGGTGCGTCCTTGATATGTTATATGAGGACGTGTAGTCAGACTAGTTGTAGCCAAACACATCACACTCGCTTTTACTGTATATTTCATGCGATTACTTTTGGCATATCGAGATCTAAGCAATCTACAATAGGATGAAAAGACTGACATCCTTCACATTATTGGCGAACTCAGTTCATAGAAACAAGCAATTCAACCATTCTGTGGGTAAATCAAAAGCGCCACTGGAATATTTTTCACTATCCAATCATACACGCAAAAAGGGGCGACGCCACCATAGGGGCTGGTATGGGCGGCCGCCTCAGGTGGCTGGAAAGTGTGCACCTAGTTTGAGTCGTCCAGGTTGGCCCATGCTAGTTTTGTTCGTCCCAACGAATGAGCAGGCAATGTAAAAAATGAAGAAAAATGTTTCAATTTGGATGGGCCAATAACATAAGTGCAAGGCAGGCCCTATAGCAGGCTCGCGGCCCAAACGAGCGCCTCCCATATCGATCGACAGCAGGAAAAATCCCAATTCATTCGCTCCAGCCTCCAGTCTGGTTCGCTCCTAACCTAGCCACCGCTGGACAGACTGACACATCACTTCCTCGCGCCCTCATTGGAGGCCGGTCGCCGGGCTTCAAGCGAACGGAAGGACAAGAAGATGAAGATCCAACCCTGGGTGTAGCCTGCATGGGAGGCATCGGCGGCAGCACATGCATGGCATCGAGCTTGCGCAAATGGATAGTCGCAGCTTGCAAGCGTAGTATGTGCAACGAGCAGGTACATCACATCCCTGATTATATCTAATTCAACTCTTCAATTTCTGGCCAATAGTTAAACGGTGTTGTAAAACTGCTTGTATGTAGGGAATGTATGATAAAATGAAACTAATTTCTACTTATTTTATAACTCCCCCAATCAATACTGAACTGACAGAATCTGATGTATCTAATCAAGTTTCTGGTGCAAACATACAAGCTCATGTTGTTCTTGAGCCTGAAGTGTCTAATGAATAGACTACTAATGAAGGATCTGATGCAAACATTTTACATGCTCCTGGTGATGAACATATAGTGTCTAATGAGGGATCTAATGCAAGCATTTTGCAAGCTAATTGAAGGATTTAGTGTCTAATGATGATCTACTATGTTGAGAGAGACAGAGATTTGCAGGCATTGATGACAAGCAAATTATAGTGCATTTTCATAGCTTGAGGAAACGCCGAGGCCATCTACCAGAAAGTCCCCGTATCATGACAACATAGCATAAATACTTTTCTAATCTGTTGTTTAAAACTATTGGCATACTTGTGCAGGATAGATATATTGATATGCAGTTTGCGCACTGGTTATACGTGCAATTACACTTCGATATTTTCAGCCAGAGAATGAATAATTCAAGCAGGTACAAACCATGTTTGTAGTCCTTGTACACCATGTTGCATTTTGTGTTTTTTGGTGCTTGCGTCATTTAGTGTTTATAATCTGAACTACTTTGGATCATTAGCTGGTTTTCAAAGTGCATGTAGCTTCACATTTCTCAAGTTATGTTGATTTCCGAAGTGCAAGTGCCTTCCTATTTTTTAAGTTAAATGTTCGCCCCTGGTAACTTGAATTCGTGGATCAGCCACTGCACACAGATCATACACGAATGCCAGTACGAATTAAATGAAATGCAGGGACTTACGCTAGCTCGTTGTATAGGCTCACTGCAGCTCTGCTTGCGCTTGGGATGTTCCATGTACAAGTCCATGTTACCATTTGCTTGGATGTGCAGGCCTTGTGCTCCTTGCATCCCCCTCTGCATTTTTGACCCGGCGAATGATTGATCAAATAAGAGGAATCGACCTTGATGTTGTACCGGAGGACAGATACTTACAAGGTTATACGGGTGTGCAGGATGTGTACCAGATCCCGTAGCACCGTCATGCTTCGCTAAAAAATGGATTTGCTTGTTTCAGATGATATCTCCAGAAGAAATAAGAGTTAAAGTGCATAGGCGTGTAAGCTAAGAGAGAAGTGAAAGGATATCCAAACATCGTCGGAACAGTGCACAAGGGAGTGATGTGTGGATACCTAGTTTGGACCGACGTTTGGGCATGCTCGCCTAGATAGAGTGCGGGTCACTTCAGAGCCGTTGAGGGTGATGCGCTGGCGTTGGCTAGCCGCGCACGGATGCAGATCTTGAGTGGCAGCGGAGCGCTATGATGCGGGGGACGATACCGTTGGTGAAGCCCCAACGGCCTCGGGGGGCGGAGGTGCGACGATGTGCTCAGTGAAGTAGCCCCGGTGAGCTGGGAGACGGTGTCAGTGAAGCGCACCTGATGCGGTGGAATTCGTTGTCTATGAGGCACGTCGGTTGCGGCGGCCGACGCTGTCGGTGGACCACCCGGTGTGGTGGACGAGGGCGTAGATGAGGTAGCTCCGGTGCGGTGGTGAAGCACGACCGTCGTCTTCGTCGTCGTCGTCCGACACAGAGGTGGGGAATGGTGGGGAAAGAGACGAGACGAGGGGCGATTCGAGGGTTGGCGGCGAATTAGGGATTTGAGCAAAATCTGGGCGCGGAAGGGGACGGTGGAGAAGAGAGATTTTGCAGGGCTGAAATTGGGGCCGCCAGATATTTCAATCTGAAACA
>NC_041384.1:726614738-726627584 GCF_002162155.2 Triticum dicoccoides
TCCATGACATGTGGGCCCAACAGGTGGCTGGCCCACATGTCAGTGACCCAAAGGCAGTTGCCTTTAAGGCACCGAAGCAGCGTCCACCCCGACACAACCCTGGTCTGCCTGGTGCGTCTACATTTGAGAATGCAAAAGAATCTTCTTTCATTTGCAAACGAATCAGTATGTATGACCATGCCCGTGTTTTCCTTGCAATAATTAGTCATTCGAAACGAGATACTCCATCCGTTCACTTTTGTAAGTCGTTTCAGACAACTTAAAATGAACTGTTTTGCACATTGTATGAAATGTCTTCAAGGTCTTATAAAAGTGAACAGAGGGAGTACTATAAATTAATTAATGAGGAGTTATTTGAAAAAAATCGAAACGGTACCCACGCTAACGTGGATTAGAGTGTGTGTCACATAATTAGTTATTTGAATTAGAGTGTGTGTCACGTAGTTAGTTATTTGAATTAGAGTGTGTGTCACGTAGCAATCTCCAATTCTAATGTGGATTTCGCATTTCACTGTATCCATGCTACTTTTTTAATACAAATTCATATGTATATGATGAACACCATGGCAGTGAGAAAACTTTTGGATGGATTCAAATATATGACCTACAAAATAGCACAACAAACTGAGTCAATGTCAACTTTTTGAAACTTAGTATGGCACGAATTCGAAATATTTACCCGTATGCCTGGTCCTCGGTTCAAATCTTACAATGTACACCGAATTGAAACATCGATATTAAGTCTCGTACTATGTACATTCAAATGTTGTTTTTAGCCCCCCCCCCCCCCGCACAAACGCTAGATACTTCCTGTATCGGTCAATCTTCCTCTCCTAACCACCTTAGGAAGCTATCGGTTTCCAACACACGTTCATTCTTTCTCTCCATGTTTCGATCTCTAAGTCTCTGAACTACACAACCCCTTTTTCCACTCTGTTACCAAATGTATTTACCTCACACACCCGCCATTGCACCCCATGCCGAGCTGTCTCTCTCTCCCCCCTCTCCCTCTCACCCTCTCGCGCTAACTAAATGCATTGCCTATCTAGCCCCCCAACCTCTCGTCGCACGCACGCACGTTGTATATCTAGGTCACTCCCTCGAGACTGTCTCACTCTTTCTTTCGCACGGCGGGCCACACTCGCTCAATCTCGCTCTCTTTATCCTAGTCTCGTTTAACCTCGTTTTCTTTCACACACAAATGATATATCTCCCTGTTCGGGCCTCGATCGATACACTCTATACTCTCTTACGCAGATTGTCTATCTAGGTCAGTCCATCCAAGCCGCCGCCCCTCTTTCGACCTCATGGTGGGCCATGCTCACTCAATCTCTCTCTCTCTCTCTCTCTCTCTCTGTATGTCTCGATTGACCTCGCTCTTTCTCGGACAAAAACGATATATCACCATGTTTGAGCCCAATTCGACCTATTCACATTGTATACTCTCTCACGCATATCGTCTATCTTGGTCACTCTCTCCAACTCGTCTCACTCTTTCGATCGCACGGCGACCCTATGTGATCGGTTGACCTTGCTTCCTCCCATGCACAAAATATATCTACACGTCTGTGACTGGATCATCTCTCAAGCTCTATCTTACAGCCCTCACCCTTGCCAAAAAGCACAATCGGACAATATCTCTCCAGAGCACATATATTTGTTCAATGAATGTCGGACCACACTCACTTTGTCTCTCTATCTATATGTCTCTTGATTGACCTCGCTTTCTCACACCGTATCTCCCACGCGTTGAAGCTACTACCTCTCCATCCCTCGCAAAGCCGGAGCTATTTACATTGCGAGGGGCACTCCAACCTTGGATTAATTTGTGTAGGCATTTATTCCGGTCGGTTTAGATTATATTTTCGTAGCATTCGGCCCACAACTACTCCAAACACCGTTGCAACCAACTCAACTCCCCTAGTTGATTTCCCTCTGGCTCGGTCATCGCTCTCTCACACGTCCTTTCTCACCTTCAACGTCCCACCATGGTATTATTGAAAAAACTATGTTGTTCTATTTAATTATTATAAATAAGCTACAAAACTACACACCGATAGTCCACTTGGAATGGAACAAATTTCGACCAACAAATTAAAGTGCTACAAACTACACACCGAGGGGCCCACATGCCATGAAACAAATTTGGACCCATAAACAAATTAAAAAATAAAGGACGAGGATCGAACATGCGACTGGGCCTTCAAGCTGCACGTCAATAGGCAACATACGTAGAATAGCAATGTTTGTTGTACCCCCTTTGTTCACATACTGTTTTTATATTACCACAGCCTAATTAATGGATAACATGTACTATTATTTTTAGTACTATTCGCCTTCACTTACTGGTGGGTTTCATGTGTGCTCTCTCTCCTCCCCTTCTGCGTTTAGACGCACGGGAAAACAGGAAGAACTCACGGGCGATGTTGCCGTTGACCATATCTGGACGCGTTCACAAGTCACAGCACCAGTTTCACGTACTAGCAGCACTACTCAGTGTGTATGTGCAATGCACGTTAATTTGGAAGTATATTAAGTGCATGCGGATATTTACTACTAGGATATTATTTGCATGTTGTCATGTGATTAGCACTATTTTTGGCATGAAATTAATTGCACGCTAAACGTGTTGAGCACTCGACATTGAAGCAGCCTAGGTCATTGGATGACAAGGAATAAATGTGGCTTGATGACGTTTTATATTTAATTTGATACGGCTCTAGCAAAACATTCAATCGATCAAACCATACATTTTGTTCAGTCTGACTCTGACTTAAAATTATAGGACGATTGATATAAAATAAATGGAAATGATAAACGTTCAGATTTTAAGCATGGTAATCTGAACGTTTTTCATGGCAAATTTAGATTACGCGGCGGCGGCGGGGGCGTCTCGCGGTGGGAAGCGGCTCCTCTGCCGTGCTATGTGTGTCGTCGGGCCACTGACCGACAGCGATGGCGGCGTCTTGCGCCGTTGTTGGCGTACTCCGGTACGTTGGCCTAGCTTCAAGGAAGGCCAAAATGTTCTGGACTTCGGAGCGAGTCAACTGGTGGGAGGAGGCGACTGGCATTGGTGCAAGGAAGCGGTTGACGGCGGCCATCCATGCCACTGAGGGGGGCACTGGCACCCACGAGGGGACAGGCGTTGTCAACGGCGAGACGGAGACATTCGTGTGCATGGGCACCGGCACGGGCGCACACGTCAGTGCACGCGCATGCGCTGGCAGGTGCACGGGCACCGGCACTGGCGTGCGGATCAGTGCACGCGCAGGTGCATGCGCTGGCAGGTGCACGGGCGCGTGAAGGTCGGCGGGGACCTCTTGGAACCCCGTGGGATCAAGCTCGGTGACAATGTGCGGCTCCCAGCCCATCAATGCCTTGGGGATGGGAGCTGGCGCAGTCGAGGCGACGGGAGCCGGAACGGGAGCAGGGACAGGCACAACGTCTTCCCGCAAGGCCAGTTCAAGCTCGTCCCAAAGCGCCTTATGTTCTTGAGACTCCGGCTGGGTGTCTTTCTCAGGAAACTGGAACACTAATGGCATGGATAGTTGGAGGTAGAAGACAGGAGAATCGGACAGGAAGAGAGAGGATTGTAGCGATACCGGGTAGTGCGTGGTTGATTTTAAACTGCGGCGCCGGCGACATTAAAAGTGGGAGCAGTTGGGATGATGGTGGGTGGCGGAGCCTGGTTAAAGGGCTCGCCTCCCGGTGAGCATGCACAGCGGTATGCTCGCACGCCTCCCTGACAGCCGGCGTAGTGGTCTGCTCGCACGCCTCTCGTGAACTCACACGCTTGCTCGGACGGCACCTGCCGATGAGAAGCGGGGACTTGTGGCGACACGTAATCGCCCACAGTTTCAATAGTGAAAGCGTTCGCCTTAACGTGACTGGTCTTTGTTACAAAATACATTGGCTCTTCATTTGTGCAACTTGTCATAAGCAGCTTGTCTCAAATTGAAGAAAAAAACTTACGAAGTAATATTTGTGCAATATCACATGACCATGCTTAGTTTCAAGAATTTATGCTCACTTTTGGATTTTCTGAAATTTAAGATCTAGGATTCGAAACAATATCATAACCTGCATCATGCAATAAATTTTCAAGCCGTACATCTGTCCTGTTGTATTTCTTAAGAAAGGATTTGGTCAAACATTTTGCTTAGTTAGACTTCAGACAAGTTATATATGCAGAGTAAAAGGATAATCCCTCCGTACCAGTGCATTGCCTGATATATTAACTCAAGTACTAGGCACGAACAAACGGGCTCAATTTTGTGCTCATCCTGGTGTAGTAGTAGTAGTACTAGGCAATGCAGTTGACAGGTGACCTTGACGAGCAGCGACCGAGGGAATTGAACCGTGCTCGGCACGGTAGGTAACGTTGTCTAGTTACTAAAGCATCCCTCCGTTGTTCATCGGTAGTCATTATAGACCGGGGACATGAGGGGAATTTCCTAGGGCTGGATTTCTGGCCGCCAGATATTTTGACTTGAAACACTGAGGCTCGACTAGTTGGGGTTGCCTAATGTGCGTACCACGCACGCCATCGAAGGACACGAGCCCAGTTTTTTTTAGGATCAACACGAGCCAAGGTCTGGCTGGTACGCCGTTGGGTCCTACCATTCGAGAATACGAAAGGAACCTTTTAAATTGCCGAACGAATCTATGTGTATTACAATACCCGTATTTTCCTTGCAAATACTAATCTCAACGTGGTAATCGATTTATGACGAGTTGTTGAATTAGAGTGAGTTTGTGATATAGTGATCTCAACGTGGATTTCACATTTCATGGTATCCCTAGTAATTTTTCCAATGCAAATTCAAATTTAAAAGATGAACAATATGGAGGTGAGAAAACTTTGTATGTATCAAGCATATGACCACACACACACACACAGAGACACACACGCACGAACACAACAACAATCCAATAAGTATAGTGCATCTATTTTTCCAAACCATGCATGTATGACACGAATTCAAAAAAACTCCTTCTATTCCTAAATATTAGTCTTTTAAAGAGTTCAACAAGTGACTACATACGGAGCAAAATGAGTGAATCTAGACTCTAAAATATGTCGATATACATCCGTATGTGCCAGTCCATTTGAAGCCTCTAAAAATACTAATATTTAGGAACGAAGGGAGTAAAATGTAAGACATCCATGGTCCTCAGTTCAATATTTAAAATGAACATGAAACTGAAACATGAATATTAAGTCTAGTACTACAATACATGCAAATGTTGTGTTTAGGCGGAGCTATGGTTGTCGGGGGTCAACCCCTCGACCTTAGATAAAATAGTGGAGCTCTGTTTAGGGTTGTTTAGATTATATTTGTCCCCACCCTCCCAACCACCGATTGGTTGTGCACCCCCACCCCTCCTCCACGGGAGAATATCATGTGCCCCCATACCTTAGATGCTATATGCCGATACGAGTTGCTTGGAGCTTGTAGATCTGAGATATAGCAGCTCACATGATGTGTCTTAATATTTTTGCAGGAAACCTTGATGAGTTTGAGAATTGCACATAATTTGTACAAAAACTACTTAGATGCCCTTTGATCCCATATCTAACGACCTCGAAGCTCGTATCACCGTAGCATCTAAGATGAAGGAGGACATCATATTCTCCTGTATGTAAGAATATCATGCGCTACCACACCTTAGATGCTTTGGTGATACAAGCTCTTCGGAGGCGTTGGATTTGTGACCCAACACCTCCTCGGTGGTTCGAATGTTTTTTTGCAGAAAAGCCCCAAAAGAGTTCGGCCACTGCTTACAAGCACAAAGACTGCTCAGATGCCATTGGATCTCAGATCAAACAACCTCCAAGCTCGTATCACCGTAGCATCCAAGCTACGATAGCACCTTATGTTTTCTCGCACGGGAGAGTATGAGGTGCTCCCGCACCGTAGATTCTATGGTGATACGAGTTCACTGAGATCTAACAGCACATAGTAGGAGGTTTGAATGTTTTTGCAACATACGGCTGATAGAGTTTGGGAAATGCACAGAAAGTACAAGTACTATGCATGTGCCATCTGATCACTGAGCATACGACCTAGATGCTCATATCATCGTAGCGCGTAATTAAGCTACGGGGAGCACCTAATATGAGCACCGGAGAGCCGTTGGATCGAAGATGCAGCGGCACACACGAGGCCTGAATGTTTTATTTGCAAAAAAACCTTTGGAGAGTTTGGAAATTTTGCATAATTACAAAGACTACTCCCAAGCCATTGGATCTCACTTCCAACGGTGTAAAAACTCATATCACCATAGTATCTAAGCTGTAGGGAGGATGTGATATTCTATGCCAGTGTCATTTTTGTTCGTAAACTTGCAAAAATGTGTAACTCGTGCCGTTACTTGTCTAACCGCGCAAAGTGTTTGTTCAAAAAAACCATCCTACACTGAAATATCGGAACAACACACGGGGGTCCCACTTGTCATTAATCAAATTTGGACCTAAAACTAACAACTCTGAAAGACAAGATTCGAACTGGCAACCTGGACTACAAAGCGTAAGTCGATAGCCTAAAAAACGAATGGTTGTTGGCTTTGTCCCATAACTTGATTTTATACAGTACTTGCATTGAGTAGAGTAGAGGGAGTGCCTCGTCAACACGTGCATGACCGTTGTCTCACTTATTGGTGGGTCCCAGGTCTGCGATCTCAATCTCTCTTCTCTCCACCGTCTAACCTTTGCACGGGCACACACGAAGAGCGGCGCTAGCTTGCCGTGGTGTTATTACAACTCAAAAAAGCTTGGAAAATAGAAGAATCGCCTAGAACAAGAAACGTCGTGGCTGGTCGAGACGGAGCTAACCACATCTATCCTCCGTGCCACATTTGCATGATGAAGCTGTGTGGCTAGTGGGGTGTTTTCGACCGACTGACTGGGTCCCGAGGTCGAACCATAGGTACCACATCTGATACAGTATATTTTTACACGCAGATTTTTCCTCCGTGCCGAGACGTGGCGCACCCTACCGCGCGGTTTCGGGGTCCTCCCGGGTGGTGCACGCGTATATTCTTCCTGACGTGGGACGCCCTACCGCACATTTTCTGGTCCTCCTCGGTCGTAGCGCCGAAGCAAGTAAATGAGTCGTCAAATCCCGAAAGACCACCTTTCCCGCCGAGTACATTAGTGAAGCACGGTGGCTAGCTAGTTGGGCTAGTTCGACCGATTAGCTAGGCCGCCGCCACATTTGTTTTTTCACCCCTTTTTTTATCTACTTGCTGGCAGGTAAATTCAAATATCCACCGCGGCGTTGCTCTGGTGTTTGGGTGCAGCATGATTTTTAATTTTTTGATTGACGGAGCAGGTGCGGCGGGATTTTTAATTTTTTGATTGACGGGAGCAGGCGCGGCAGCAATTAGTCATGATGACTCCGCCTGTAAAAACCCACTGCTCCCTGATGTGAGAAGTCGTCGACTGGTGTTTTACCGTGGTGAAAACCAAAAGATTCCCCGCTCCCTCCGCCTTCCCGTAGATTACATTGCCTTTCAGCCATTTCACCCCCTTTGCTTCCTCTCCCCATTGCTTCTACCTGGTGCCATGGCGGCGCAGCAGATCACGAAGTCCGAGGTGAGGCGCCTGACACTGGCTCCCGTCGACCGGGAGCGGGCTCTGCGGGCGGTTGCACCCTGCATCACCAACATCGTGCACCTCGAGAAGCAGAGGGACTTCGGTGGTGTTTAGGCGCCCTCTGCATGGGCATGTCCATGTCTCGGCGCGACATGACCGTTGGATCAACTCAGACGGTGCAGATCAGTCACTTTAGCACAAAGCATGTGGGTGTGGTTGGTTGCATTCTCATCTCAATATAGTTGTTTCCTCTTCGTGTATTTTTGTCAACCTACTAGTGTGGACTCATGCACCCTTCATGCACTCTGCCAAACACCAAAAAGTGGGTCGAGAAGGGAACTTTTTCTCCCATCCCGTGCACCCTTCATACACCCTGCCTAACACTATTCGTGCTTCATATGGTTCATGTTTCGTGGAGTACTGTAGCACCGTACTCTCCGTGCGCTGTGGACCTAGTTCTATTAACATTGATCTCACCGTTCATTCTCGACCGAACAGTAGAAAAAGCGGTACTATGTTACATATAGGAGTAGTTGACATGCGCACAACATCATTTGTTATCGTCATATCTTACTACACTAGCAACAAGATTGTGTAGTACTGATGTATGAACCACTGCACATGCCTAGTAGTAGGAGCACTGTGTACGTTCAAGTGGCTGCCGTGTTTCGCACTCCTCCGTCCACTACTAGGAAAAGGGCTATAGATGATATGGCCACTAATGGCACACCAGACATGTGGTGCGCCACTACTATATAGTAATGGCGCACCATGAGTTGGTGCACCATTAGAGTGGTAGACACTAATGGCGCACCAGACACATGGTGCTCCATTAGTAACAAATTTTCCCCCAAAAAATACTAAGGGCGCACCAGGGAAGGGTGCGCCATTACTAGTTTAACTAGTAATGGCGCACCACCAACGCAGTGCGCCACTACTATTTTTTTGCAAAACTACTAATGGCGCACCTCAAGCTGGTGCGCCATTAGTAACCAGGGTTACTAATGGCGCATTTGTGGGTGGTGTGCCATTAGTAACCTGGGACTAGCTAGATATTTTGGACAGCCACACCTACACACTCACTCTCCCCACTTCATTCTCTCCACCTCCTCCTCCAAGCTTGTGTCGGCTGCCTCCTCCTCCTCACCTCATTTGCACCATAGATTCATCAAAATTAAGTGGTTAAATTACCTTTTTTGATAGGTAAGTAAGGGGAAAGCTATCTTTATGTTGTAGATCTACCTTTTTTCTCCCTAGCTCACTCCAACAACGTGCACATGCACTTTTTATGGCCTTGCTAGATCTATGTATGTTTGTGGTGTTGCATATATGTTTGTGTTTGTAGGTACCGGTATTTGAAATGCGATAGTTGCCAATATTTTGCTGGAATGTTGATTCATTTCTGTTTCGGCGAGAATTTTGGCACTATGCATTCTTTTTGGTCCTATTTTTAGGGAAAGTCATGCCAAATTTTTCTTGGTTCTAAAATACCGTTTTTCTATATCCCACAGGCGACCATGGTCCACACGATGACCGAAGGCATCATGAATAGGTTTTTGAGCTCCGCGAAGGCCAAGATGCTTCAAAAGAACGAGATGGAGATAAGATGTCCGTGTCGAAGATCCAAGCTGAAGAGCCTTATTGCGGACCCGGATTCCGGGAAGGTGCGGGACCACCTGCTCTTGCGTGGTTTCATGGATGGCTATCGGTGGAAAGGTGATGAAGATGACTATGAAGTCGTCCATGGGGGCCGGGCAAGAAATGAGGAAGGGCAGCAAGACAACTACCGCAGCGAGGGCGGGCGAGAAGACGAAGAATCTCCAGGACATGACCACGACGGTGATGTTGTACACATCATCATGTAGAAGATGCCGGTCATGATGATGAGGAAGATCAAGACGAAGGGCTTGATCATGAAGATGAAGATGCCGGAGCAGACGACGATGGAGGCTGGGTGCAGGACCCTCATATTCAAGAGCTGCTTCTCAAGTAGACGGATAATGCAAGAGCTGCCGCCCGAAGAAAGCCAAGCTGGATCAACTAGAGATAGACGCGGTTACTCTATTGTATGAAGGATGCAGGCCCGAGGATACTCGCCTGAAAGTAACAGTCATGGCTCTGGAGATGAAGGTAAAACACAAAATGACCGACGCATGCTTCGACGAGAACATGTCATTCTGGCACGAACGTCTTCCCAAGGGGAACAAGTGCCCGACCAGTTTCGAGGAGGCGAAGAAAATCGTGTGTCCTCTGGATTTACCGCATGTGTGTGCATGAACAATTGCATCATTTACCGGGACGAGCCCGCGGAGTCTACCATATGTCCGGTGTGCGGCGTCACTCGATACAAGAAGAGGAAGAAAGCTCCTCGAAAAGTGGTGTGGTACTTTCCAATCACTCCTCGTCTACAGCGGTATTTCACAGACCCTAAGGTAGCAAAGCTCCTGCGTTGGCACGCGGATAGGGAGGAGAAGAAGCGAGAAGATGATGGAAATGATCCGGAGATTAATAAAAAACACAAGATGCTGAGTCACCCTAAGGATGCGAGCCAGTGGCAAGCGTTGAACTTCGAACACCTAGAATTTGGGGACGATCCAAGGAACATCGTGCTGGGCACGAGCACCGATGGAGTCAATCCGTTTGGAAGCCAGAGAAGCACACATAGCACCTGGCCTGTGTTTGTGTGGATGTACAACCTTCCCCCTGGTTGTGCATGAAGAGGAAGTACATTCACATGAGTATTCTAATTGAAGGGCCAAAACAACCAGGGAACGACATCAATCTGTATCTGGGGCTGCTGAAAGAGGAGCTAGACACGATGTGGAAAACGCTAGCCAATACGTGGGACGCCGCAGAGAAAGAATATTTCCCTATGAGAGCGGCACTGCTCACGACGGTGCACGACTATCTCGGTTACAGATATCTCGCGGGGCAGGTGGTCCATGGATTTTCTGGATGCGTCAGGTGCAAGGATGTCACAATGTATCGCCAGCTAGATAGAGATCCCGGGTCCTCAAAAACCGTGTTCATGGGACATCGAAGGTGGCTTCGCGACAATGACCCGTGGAGAAAACGCAAGGATTTGTTCGATGGTGAAACCGAACCCCGAAGACGCCCGCGTACGAGGAGCGGCGAGGAAATAGACGAGCTGTTGAAAAATTGGAAAGATTGCCCACTGCTGGGAAAGAAGCGAAAGGCGCCAGAGCCGCTGCTGAAGGTATGGAAAACGAGGTCTATTTTTTGGGACTTGCCGTACTGGAAGATCCACCGTGTGCCTCAAAGCCTTGATGTCATGCATATCAAGAAGAACGTGTGCGAGAGTCTGCTTGGTACCTTGCTCAACATGCCAGAGAGGACCGAAGATGGGCCGAAAGCAAGGGAAGACTCGAAATCAATGGGCATCAGGGAGGAGCTTCACGCTAATGATGATGATGATGAGGCGAAGCAGGACACAGAAAGTCGTCATAAAGGCAAAAAGGCCAAGAAGACCGGAAATGACTACCGTCCCGCGTGCTTCACTCTAACTCAGGAGGAGATCGAGCAGTTTTTCACCTGCCTCGTAGGAGTAAAACTTTCTTACGGTTATGCGGGGAAGATAAGCAGATACCTAGACCCAGTGAAGCAGAAGTTCAGCGGGATGAAGTCTCACGACTGTCACGTGCTGATGACGCAGATACTCCCAGTTGCAATCCGTGGGATCATGGACGCGTACGTCCGTGAAATGCTATTTGGCCTATGCAACTTTTTCGACGTCATCTCTCAGAAGTCGGTTGGCATGAGGCAACTCATAAGGCTACATGAAGAGATTGTGGTGATACTATGTGAGCTTGAGATGTACTTCCCGCCCGCATTCTTCGACGTTATGGTGCATCTTCTGGTCCATATCGTGGAGGATATCATCCAACTCGGGCCGACGTTCCTGCACAACATGATGCCGTTCGAAAGGATGAATGGTGTCATCAAAGGATACGTTCGCAACATGTCACGTCCAGAGGGAAGCATAGCCAGGGGCTTTCTGACCGAAGAGTGCATCTCCTACTGCATGAATTATCTAGGCATCGAGAACCCCATTGGTCTGCCCGTCAATAGGCACCTCGGCAGGCTCGCTGGATGGGGTCACCGTGAGAGTCGCCGCAAAATGCATGTCGACTTCGAGGGTCGACTCGCCAACTTTGAAAGAGCAAACCTAGTTGCGCTACAACACATAGACGTGGTCGATCCTTGGGTGGTAGAGCACAAAACCTTTATTGAGAAGACGTACAATGACCGAGGCCAACAGAGGATGGACGGAGATATAATCAAAGAGCACAACTCATGTTTCACACGTTGGTTCAAGCAGAAGCTTCTGTCGTAGCCTTTACATGAGGATTCTTCCGCGGAAGGACAACTCATATTCGCCTTGTCACAGGGCGCCGAGCACAACCTGTTGACCTATGAGGCGTACGATATCAACGGCTACACATTCTACACCGAGGACAAGGACATGAAGAGTGATGGTTATCAGAACTCCAGGGTAACGATGGAATCCTACATCGGTAACGACAAGGACAGATACTACGGAAGGATCAAGGAGATCTGGGAGCTGAGCTACGCTGGAGAGAAGGTCCCGATGTTCCGTGTCAGATGGGCCAAGAGCGTCCTAAAAGAAGACCGGTATTTCACCACCATGGTTATACTCGAAGCCAAATCCAAGACCGCGGGCGCAAGCGTCACCGCAAAAAATGAGCCATGGGTACTGGCTTCCCAAGTGGACCAATGCTTCTTCATTACCGACCCGTCAAAGCCCAGTCGTGTTGTCGTGAGGAGAGGCAAAAGGAAGATCATCGGAATGGATGGAGTCGCCAATGAGCAAGACTTCGACAAGTACGACGACCCAAAGATGGAACATGACGACAACGATGAAGTAGCAGCGTACACCACAAGAAGAAGCAGGACCACCCTACCTAAAGGACGTCCGTTCCACAGAAGAACTCCATTTGCGAAAAAGAAGGGCAAGAAGATTGTGAACAGATAGCTAGCTAAGATCGATTGTATTTAAATCGTAGTCTTCATTTCTCGATTGTATTACATGGGCACTTTTTGAACTCATGAATATTTTTAAATTTCATGGGCACTTTTTGAATTCATGAATATTTTTTCAAATTTGATGATATTTTTTCATATTCAATATGAAAACATATTGAATATTCATGAGGACACTCGATCTTGACCCCCCTCCATCTCGATCGCTATCCCCCTCCATCTCGATC
>NC_041384.1:726628075-726628693 GCF_002162155.2 Triticum dicoccoides
CTAAAAATCCAAAAAAACTAATTTGATTATATTTTCAAATAACAAATTTGATGATATTTTCAAATAATAAATTTGATGATATTTTTTCGATTCATAAATATTTTCAAATAACAAATTTGGTTATATTAAAAAAAATTATTACTGTTTTTACAAAAAATTATTTCTGTTTCATATTCATATTCATTTTCTAAAAAATTATTAGATGCAACAAAAAAAAAATTACTTATGGCGCACCTCTGGCTGGTGCGCCATTGCTATGCAAAAAAAAGTTACTTATGGCGCACCGCTGGGTGGTGCGCCATTGCTATCTAAAAAAAAGATTACTAATGGCGCACCGCTTGGGGGTGTGCCATTGCTATCAAAAAACATTCTAATGGCACACCGCTAGGTGGTGCGCCATTGCTAAGCCTCCCCCACACTAAAATCCACAATCTCTCACATTTCCCTCTAATCCCTTCCCTGCCTCATTTCACCTGCGCCCGACGACCACCGACCACCATTGCGCCCGTGCTTGCCGTCCCCAGCCGTGCTCGCTGCCCCCGCCGCACCCGACCACCACCGCCCCCAACGCCCCCTCCCCAAGCCGAGCGCCGCCTCCCTCGCCGCCCCCCCTCTTCC
>NC_041384.1:726629091-726690213 GCF_002162155.2 Triticum dicoccoides
GCCCAAGCGCTCCCCCCCGCGGCCCCGCCTGCGTCAACCTCGTGCTCGCCATCCAACACCACACAGCCTGCCCAGGAGGACCGCCGCCGTCTTCCTCTTCGACTACAAGGACCTGGACGAGCTCGGACGCCGATTTCCTCCGCCTCGGCCACCATCGCCACCGCTCGACGCCGAATTTGCGCCGCCTCGACTAGCTCCGGCTACCCCGAGTCGCCCTCGACCTTCCCAGTGAGCACCCAAGCCGCTTCCCCCTCTTCCCCCTCTTGATTTCCTTCTGATGTGTTCTAGGGTTGGGGGTTGGAGAATTTTGGACAAGGAAAGGGGGTTGGAGAATTAAGTAGCTGGGGTTGGGGGTTTGCAAGAGAAGAATCCCCAATCTCTCACTGATTGCTATAGCTGTGCAGCATTCTACTTCCAGGAATTCTCCTGATGAACCTGACATGATTTCTTGGTAGGGGTTCAGTATTCACTAGTCCACTAAGTCCAAGTATCAGTAGCATTTTCTTCTTCTTTTTCTGTGTCTATGTATAGATGTTGTAGGATCTCATTATAGAATGGATTTGGCATACGAAAATCCCTCTTAAGACTCAATGCTTACTAATCAGAAGCAATTGACTGGCAATACTCTATGATCCTTGATTGAATTGAAACTGCTTAGATGGATGCTGTCTTTTTCTATAGATGGATCCTCGATCGGTCTTAGTTTGGTCTTGCCAAAGTAAGTGCAAGCAGATTTGAGGTGACTGTAGTTTGGCATCTTCAGAATTTCACAAAGGTGGATAACCTTCTAATCAACACTCACCTATGATTAGGTACAGTTAGGTACTGTCACAAAATTCAGTTAGGTACAGTTAACATCATGTAAGAAAATGGCCATAATGTGCCCTGATAATGATGTATTTTGTCATAAAAATATATAGTGGACTGCCATGATAATGACATGCTGCTAGTAGTTACTTCCATGAGTTGTTTTATTGACATGGCACATTTGCAATGGAGTTTTATATATCTTTAGCCACTGTTCATTAACAACAAGTCAGTTCTGTTTATAGTTGAAAGTAAGTGTGTGGTTTGAAATTTTGATCTAATTATGGCATCTAGAATTATGTCAGTTTTGTTTTGTAACTAGAAGACCAAAGTGTGTTACTCACCTGGGATGTAGTATTTCTGATTTTAGAGCACCTTTGCTGGCTGTATTTTACAGCAGCTATTGGAATCAAAACAATGCTTGTGGGTTGTCCTGTTAAGTTGAGTGAGTCATTAGAGGGCAGATAGAGTCACCCACACCAATTAATGTTTATGAAGAAGAAGAATAAACCTGCCGCCGCTGCTGTTATGCCTGTGTTCACTGTTGCTGCTACTGTACTTGTGATGATGTTGTACTTGTGATGATGCTACTTGTGATCTTCTGAAATGACCCATTGGCGACTTCATTACGCGAGGATAATGATTTTGCAGGTACCCCGAGAGGCCCTTGAGTTTGCCGGAATGTCGATTAACTTCCGTTCCGGCAAATTCGGGTACTCCATATGTCCTATTTTCAGCAAAGGTCATGCTGAAATTTTCCGTGAATTTTAGCATGACTTTGCTAAAAATAGGACATATGGGGTACTGGCGACTAATGCATGGCCCGGGGTATCTTAGTACTTAATTAAGTAGGATCAACTGCCCCGCCATTCTTGCTGCATTAAACCATAGGTGGCAATAGAGCCAAGTGATTGGGCCCAACTTAGAATTCTCCTTCCCAGCTTAGCCTTTAGGGTGCCTCGGTGTCGACAAACCCTAAATGATAAAACCTTGGCTTTTATGGTGCCTCGATGTCGATAAAAACCTAAATGATGAAATCTTAGGCTTTTAGGGTGCTTCGGCATTGACAAACCCTAAATGATAAAAGCTTAGCTTTTAGGATGCCTCGGTGTCGACAAACCCTAAATGATGAGACCATGATCTTGTTCCTTGACAATAACCAACTTTTTGAACAAACTTTTTTCCTATTTAGAGTGAAACATGGCCCACAACGATGAGGCTAGCGGTTCGGGCGGCAAGCAATTCTGGGAGCTGTCCCAGGAGATGGAGGAACAACCTCACCGCTATGAGGATGCCGCGGAAGACACCGATCCTGACTACACAACCCCACCACTGATGGTGCCGCTGAGGATGCCACCACTGATGGTGCCGCTGAGGATGCCACCACTGATGATGCCAGCGCATGCACAGATGGCAGCCAACCGAAGAGGCAACGGAAGGACCGGCGCCTGAACGTGCTCCGCACCGTCAAGGAGGAATTTAATCAAGTGAACTCAGATAGGCATCCAACGGCGCCCAAAGAATTAGTCAAGGGGTACTCGCTTGAGCTCGGGTGCATTCTCCGAAGCACCGTGATGATCAACACCGAGAACCTAGGGCATAAGGACCGAGGGAATTTGCGCACCCTCCTCTTCACAAAGTTGCACGAACGATACAAGTTCCCCGCTGAATTTGTAAACACACGCTTCTCAGGGAATGAAGTGAACAGTGCCGCCCTCACGACGATGAGCACGACCCTATCTACTTGGAAAAGCGCGATGAAGAGAATGATTGACAAAGGTGATAGTTATGAGAAGATCAAGATTAAAAATCCTTTGATTAGCGAAGATGACTACAAGGAGTTCAAGATCAAGTGCGAGAGCAGCGCAACCTCCGAATCAAGTCAGTGGGGGAAAGAAATGCGGGAGTTGAACTTAGGGGAACACAAACTCAGTCCCGTCGGTTACAGAGTGGCGGAGCCTATATGGGACAAGGAGGATGCGGAGCGTGCCGAGTAAGGCCTACCGCCCCGCTTCGAGAAATACCGTGACAAGCAGACCAGGAACTATGTCAGGGCCAGGTACAAGGAGGACCCGTAAAAAATGAGCTTACCACGGATCCGAAGACCAGGGCGCTTGAGCTTGTTCTGGTGCATGAGACTGAAAGCAATAGCGCGGGGTCGTCTCAGAGCACCCCTTGGGATAGCACTCTAAATAGGGTGTTGGGGATATTACTACTGGGCATAAACCGGCCTATCTGGGCCGGGTTAACTTCGTTGGTAGTTAAGTATGTTAAAGCCCAAGAAGGCAGATGAGGGCTCAAGGCCCATGGTCGGTTCAAGGCCTGTAGCCGTAAACCGGCGTTAGTAGTTAACTTGTATTGTAAGTTAGGAATAAGTAGAGACCAAACTGGACACATCTATGAGCCGGTATTGGGACTCTGTAAACCTACGGGAGTCACCCATGTATATAAGGGGACAAGCCGGCGGTGGTTCAAGGACAACAGACAACAACTCGAGACATAGGCGAAGCTTGTTTGCTCCCTAGTCATCGAAACCCCATCAATTCCATCACAACTAGACGTAGGCTTTTACCTTCATCGAAGGGGCTAAACTAGTATAAACTCCCTTGCGTCCCTGTGTCCGCTTTAACCCCTTCAAGCTAACCCGTCGCCATGGCTCCACAACTAAGTCCTTTCTCTAGGACATCTGCCGTGACAAAGCCACGACAGTTGGCGCCCACCGTGGGGCTATCGCACGATGGTTTCCGGTTCTTGGAGGGCCGCTTTGAAGGACTGGAGGGCTACGCTGTAGGCCGGATGACTAAGAGTCATCGCGGCAAGTTCTACATCGACGACGCAGGCTGGGGCCCCGAGGACGGCTCAATTGAGTACAGGTACCGGGTCCCCTTTGGTGGCATTCACGTTTTCATGGTCAAGATCGGTGAACCGGGCCCTGAGCCGGACATCTG
Organism: Triticum dicoccoides; assembly: GCF_002162155.2. Lineage (NCBI taxonomy): Eukaryota > Viridiplantae > Streptophyta > Magnoliopsida > Poales > Poaceae > Triticum > Triticum dicoccoides. The sequence goes on from NC_041384.1 coordinate 726,632,847, forward strand.
CACCGACCTCGTCGAGACGGCTCAGCGTGCGCGATCCGCCCGGGTTAAACCGGCCATGAAGCGTGCCTTCGTGGGAGTCATCCATGGAGGAAGTTATGAGGATGGATCAGAATCTCGCGGCGGTACCGTCGTTTGTTCCGATGACGAGTCATCGACCAGAGAAACCGAATCTCTTTATCAGCTCCAAGATGACCGGATTGGGGGCTGTTCCGATGGCGACAGTATTCCGGACCCCTCTGATCTTCCCAACCGGGTTGGAATATTCATGACTGGCACACAAGCAGCGCTTCATTCTTCGACCGCTGCGGCAACAACCTGTGCGCCCGCCGGCTGAAGTTCTATCAGAGCTATTTGATGCATTGGCTGTGCTTATGGCGGAGGCTAATCCGGCGGATCAGGGCGTTCACAACGCCGAGATTGCAAAAGTGAAGGAACAGATCACCCAGGCCAAGGCAGATCTGGCAGCTGAGGACACCAGGATGGCCACGAAGCAGGCCGCTTTAGACACACAAGCCTACAGGCTCATGTTGGACCAGAGTGCGTCGCAGGAAGTCATGAGGAGGAAGTACCGCTCCCATTTGCCTCCGGTTTTTGAGGCCAGAGACCTTTTCAACACTCCAGGAGTAGGAACTGGCAATCCGCTGGAGGGAAACCGGGCGGAAGCTCCCGGGACCGGTGCACCGGTTCAGCCTCGTCAGATGGACCCGCCTCGTCAAAACACCGTTATACCTCAGGCTGTTTTAACACCTCCGGGTCACTACTCCAACCCGATGGACAATCTCGTTGCCGCTGCGGCACGGCTGGAGGCCATTCCAATTGAAGGTGATTCGCCGCAGGCAGTAGAGACGCGACGGGTCAAGGAGCTTCTGAGGACAGCTTTGGTCCAACAGGAAGCATACTCGTACAGCCGCGACCGGATCCACGCGACCCCCCGTCCAAGACGGAGCTATAGCGGACATATGGATGAGCTGGCATTGTCGAGTAACGAACGATGTGGAGCACCCCATGGCAACAACCCGACGGGTGGTGCTGATAATGCTCAGGAAGTGGTGAACTGGGCCCGAGCGCGCAGGGAGGCCGAGTTAGCCACACAACACCAGGCTCGGCAGCTCACGCCGGTTCGTCCAACCATCTCGATCGAACCTGGTGTTACTTCTAGTTCTTTGGGGGTGCCTTGCCTTATCCCCACTTTACGCAATGTGCGCCTGCCCAAGGATTTCAAGGGCCCGTGCAAGGTACCAAATTACACGGCGGATCAACCTCCAGAGACATGGGTGGAGAGCTATGAGATGGCCATGGAGATGCTTGATGTGGATGACGCGGCGTGTGCGAAATACTTCACCCTGATGCTTGAAGGAACGGCCCGTACTTGGTTAAAAAGCTTTCCGGCTAATTCTATCAGTTCATGGGCCCAATTAAGAGCCCGGTTTATCAGCAATTTCAAGGATACATGTAAACAGCCTATGTCGATAGTGGACTTAGCTGCATGCGTCCAGGAGGAAGGAGATTCAATGACTCATTGGGTGCGTCGGGTTTCACAAGTGTTGCACTCATCAGACCACATCAACGCTGACACTGCAGTATTAACCCTAGAAGGCAACTGCCGGTTTGGGCCCCTGAAGCTGAAGTTGGGACGGATGAAGCGTCATTGCACTGACATGGGTACCCTCATGGCCGCTTTGGTGAAATATGCTGATTCTGATAGTACCAAGGATCCCGAATATGATGATGACAGGACAGGGAAGGGAAAGAGTTACAACAACTCCAAAGTTCAGCAGCATCACTTGGCAGGCAACTCCAAAGCGGATGGTAACATGGACTTTGTGGCTAATACCAACGCACAGGACAATGGCCAGCGACGCAAGGGTAAACCGAAAAATCGTAATGGGGCACCCAACCCTAACCTAGACCGCCTAAACTATCTGCTAAGCCAGGCCTGTCCAAGACATGGGACGAAGGAGGCGCCAGCAAACCACCTTTGGAAGGATTGCTTTATTATGCAGGAGTTCAAGAATTCTAATAATTTCCGGTATGATCACGAATCTGGCGGTGGCTCAGGATCCGGGCCGTGTTACGGTGGAGGAAGTTCCGGTTCAGGATTTAATGGTAATCCGGGCGGACATAATGGTCAAAATAGTCAGAACAACCAGGGTGGTTACAACCAACAGCAGCAGCAGTCAGGTTACAAGAGCAACCCAAAGCAGTTGAGTAGTGGGCAGTACCATGTCTTCACCACTAGCTTGGACAAGCGAGACCGGAAGGTTCAGAGGCGGGCGGTCAACTCTGTTGAACCGGCCATACCCCGTTATCTACGTTGGTCTGAACAACCAATCATATGGAGCAGAGAGGATCACCCTCCCCAGGTCGATAATCCGGGTCAGTTGGCTCTGGTGGTGGCGCCTCAGGTGGGAGGTTACAAGTTCACCAAGGTGCTCATGGATGGAGGTAGCAGCATTAATATCTTGTACTATGAGACCTTCCGGCGTATGGGTCTGACAGACAAAAATCTTAAACCGTCTAATACGGTGTTCCACGGTGTAGTACCTGGCAGATCAGCATATCCTGTTGGTAAGATAGCTCTGGAAGTGGCCTTTGGGGATGATCATGATTCCAGGTCGGAGACATTGATGTTTGAAGTGGTGAAAATCCAAAGTCCATATCACGCCCTATTTGGGCGACCGACCTACGCCAAGTTTATGGCATGGCCCTATTATGTGTATTTGCAGCTGAAGATGTCGGGTCACAAGGGGACAATAACGGTTCACGGAAGCTGCAAAATCGCTTTGGAGTGCGAGGAAGGTGATGCGGCCTATGAAGAGTCAGTTTGTGCCACCGAGGAGCTGAAGTATTATAAGGACAATGTTGATCCGGTGGACATGACTCCATTAAAAAAGCCAACTATGGAGCATGATCCAGCCCTGAAGTTCAAATCGGCAGCAGAAACTAAGCTTGTTGACTTTGTACCTGGCGATTCGTCCAAGCAGTTCAGTATCAGTGCTAATTTGGATCCGAAATAGGAAAGCGCGCTCATCGAGTTCATCCGTGAGAATCGGGACATTTTTGCATGGAAGCCCTCTGACATGCCAGGTGTACCGAGGCAACTTGCTGAGCACACCCTTAATGTGGATCCTAAATACAAACCGGTGAAACAGTTCCTCCGCCGGTTTAACGAAGAAAGACGCAAGGCAATTGGAGAAGAGGTAGCCAGGCTCTTAGCAGCTGGTATTTTTGTTGAAGTTTTTCACCCTGAGTGGCTTGCCAATCCGGTGCTGGTCCTTAAGAAAAACGGCACCTGGCGCATGTGTGTGGATTACACAGATCTTAATAATGCTTGTCCAGCAGATCCTTTTGCCCTCCCCCGTATTGATCAAATTATTGATGCTATGGCGGGTTGTGAGCGTTTAAGTTTTTTGGATGCATATTCTGGCTATCATCAGATCAAAATGGCAGTTAAGCACCAGGAGAAAACGGCATTCATAACTCCCTTTGGAGCCTTCTGCTATGTGTCTATGCCCTTTGGGCTCAAGAGTGCCCAAGCCACTTATCAACGTTGTGTGCAAAATTGTCTATACAAACAGATTGGCCGTAATGTACACGCCTACGTGGATGATATCGTGGTTAAATCTAGGAGAAGGAGACTCTGGTTGGTGATTTAAAGGAAACTTTTGATAACCTGAGGACATACAAGATGATGCTTAATCCAGACAAATGCGTCTTTGGTGTACCGGCGGGCAAGTTATTAGGCTTCCTGGTGTCCAATAGGGGAATTGAGGCTAATCCGGAGAAGATCATAGCCATCACCTCCCTCGCTAAACCGAAGTGTATCAATGATGTTCAATGCCTGGCAGGCCGGATTGCCGCGTTAAGCCGGTTTATCAGTCGTCTTGGTGAGAAGGCAATCCCTTTGTATCAGATGTTGAAGAAGACGGATCAGTTTGTTTGGAGTTCTGCTGCTGATGAAGCATTTGAGGACTTAAAGCGGCAATTGGCCAATCCGCCTGTGCTCGCCGCTCCCATTGACAAGGAGCCATTACTGCTATATGTTGCCGCTAATGCTCGGGCGGTCAGCGTGGCTATTGTGCTGGAGCAAAAGGAGGCAGGTAAGGAGCATCCAGTTCAACGTCCGGTCTATTATATCAGCGAGGTGCTCATTGAGTCCAAGCAAAGGTATCCGCACTGGCAGAAGCTGGTGTATGGAGTTTTTATGCCAAGCCGGAAGCTTTAACAATACTTCCAAGGGCATCCAATTACGGTGGTTAGTTCTGCTCCTTTGGGGGATCATCCCGAACCGGGAAGCAACTGGCCGGATTGCCAAGTGGGCTATAGAACTTGGGCCGCATGATTTGAAGTATGTGCCTCGGACGGCGATTAAGTCTCAAGCACTGGTTGATTTTATCAATTATTGGACGGAAATGCAAGCACCTGAAGAAAATCCGGATTACACATATTGGACCATCCATTTTGACGGATCTAGGCAATTGGAAGGTTCGGGGGCTGGAGTCGTATTAACTTCCCCCACGAGGTGATAAGTTTTGTTATGTTCTCCGCTTAATGTTCCCTTGTACTAACAATGCAGCTGAGTATGAAGCCTTGCTCCATGGTCTCTGGATGGCTAAGGAGATGAATCTAGGTCGAGTTAAGTGCTTCGGTGACTCGGACCTCGTGGCTCAGCAAGTGTCTGGCACTTGGGACTCCAAGGATCCACTCATGGCAGCATATCGTCGTAAGGTGGATATTGTTGCAGGTCATTTCAAAGGCTATCAGGTGGACCACGTGGACCGGCAGAAAAATGAAGCGGCGGACGCTTTAAGCCGGCTGGGCTCTCAGCGCAAACCGGTTCCGCCCAATGTTTTTCTGGATGTGCTGCACAACCCATCGGTCAAGATCCCTGGTGAAGCGGATTTGGCTATTCCTGATCCGGAGGCTCAATTGGTGGCAGCTCTTCATGTTATTCCGGATTGGACGCTTCCCTACCTGGCGTACAAGAACCGGGGCGAGCTACCAGAGGATGAGACTCTGGCCGGACAGATAATCCGGCGATCCAAGTCCATGACTATTATCAACGGCGAGTTGCATCATTGCAGTGTGTCAGGAGCATTTCAACGCTATGTGTCTCCTGAAGAAGGCCGTGAAATTTTGCGTGAGATCCACGCAGGAGATTGTGGTCACCACGCCGGTTCAAAATCTCTGGTGGCTAAAGCATTTCGCCATGGCTTCTATTGGTTAACTGCTCATGCTGATGCAGAGGATCTGGTCAGACGATGTGATGGTTGCCAAAAGTTCTCAAAACGTGCTCATGTACCAGCTCAAGAGTTGAGAATGATTCCAATTACTTGGCCGTTTGCGACTTGGGGGCTGGATATGGTTGGGCCTTTCAAAAGGTCCAAAGATAAGAAGACCCACCTCCTGGAGGAGGTTGACAAGTTTATAAAGTGGGTGGAGGTAGAACCTGTTAGCAAGTGTGATGCGGCCACAGGGGTTCAATTCATTAAAAAAGTGATTTTCCGGTTTGGCTTTCCACACAATATCATCATAGATAATGGTACCAATTTGTCCAAAGGTGCCATGAAGGAGTTCTGCGAATGGGAGCACATCCGGCTCGATGTTTCATCAGTGGCACACCCACAGTCCAATGGTCAAGCAGAAAGAGCTAATCAAGAGATCTTGAGAGGCATCAAGCCCCGGCTCATGGTTCGTTTGCAGAGAACGCTGGGTTGTTGGGTAGAAGAATTACCATCTGTGTTATGGAGCATCAATACAACACCCAACAGATCAACAGGATACACACCGTTCTTCATGGTTTATGGAGCGGAGGCGGTTCTCCCCAGTGATATCCGTCATGATTCGCCTCGTGTGACGGCTTATATTGAAGCGGACAACGATACAGCACGACAAGATGCTTTGGACCGGTTGGATGAAGAGCGTGACATAGCAGCCGCCCGATCGGCGATTTACCAATAGGATCTTCGTTGTTATCACAGTCGCCGAGTCAGAACCAGAACCTTCCAGGAAGGAGATTTGGTGCTTTGGCTCATCCAAGATCAGACTGATATGCATAAGTTATCCCCACCTTGGGAGGGGCCTTTCGTGGTCAGCAAGAATCTGTACAACGGGTCATACTATCTGATCGATATTCGAGAGCATAAGGACTCACGTACATCAGAGGAGGAGACTAATAGGCTGTGGAACATAGCTCATCTTCGGCCTTATTATACCTGAGCCATTGGTTCTACTTATGTACATATTACAATGATGTATATATTATGATTAAATATAATAAACCGGAACCTCAGCTAAAGCGGGGTATCTGTTCTTTTACATCATGTGTGGTTACACGGAGTTGTTCTAAAGCGGCCTCCGGTTTACCCCTTGAGTTCGCTTTGTAAAAGCATCATGTTATATCACTTGGAGGTTTGGTCGTGTCCGAACCAATACCATACCTCTTGATAGGCGAGAGCCACCAAATCACTTGGGGACTTGGTCACGTCTGAACCAGTCATGCCTCTTGATCGGCCTAAGGCCACAGAATCACTTGGGGGCTAGGTCGAACCCGAACCATTGCCATGCCACTTGGTCGGCATAATTGCCACGGTTTCATTTGGGGACCTGGCTGACTAGAACCATAGTTACACCTAACGGGAGCTTGGTCGTGTTCGGCCATGGTGACGCCATTTGATCAGCTCAAATAAACCTTTTTTGCAAATGGTTTTGTCATTGCTTTTGCTTCACAGTTTTCTTTGCAAGATACTTTTTTCCTTTTTATTGCGTTTTTTTAAAACCGACAAAGTTTTCAACCAATCAATTGACGGAACACAGTTCACATCAATCCGGAGACTATTTGCTCGGTTTAATCCTTGTTGTTAACATCCTCTTATGGAGTAACACAGTGTTTATTATAACCCGGCACGGTTTACATGGTAAACCAGCGTCATATATATACAGGAGCTGTTATCTCCTACAACAGTGTGGGTTTGCAAAACTCCACTTCAAGATTGGCCAAGCCAACTTCACGCTCAATGATGGCAGACATCATATTCCGCCTGACGGTACAACCGCGGTGGCACTTGAAGAGTTTCTTATTGCAGAAAGTGTTTTGGAAAGTTCATCACCACAGGAAGAACAAATTATGCACGAAGGCATATCAACATCAAAAGTATCAGCTAGCTAATTACAAGGCAACACGGTGCCCATAACAATATCATTGTTTTTCGCAAAGGAGAGGCAGTTTTAAAACCGGCTTCCGGTTCAAGCTTGGTCACCAGCCTGGCCTGATGGTTGTCGGTCATCCTGCGCCGCTTCAGCCTCTGTTTCTCTACCCAGTGGCTGGAAATCAACAGTTGTCCGGTCGATTCCCATTAATGCTTGAAAAACAGCTTCATCATGGATGAGCAATGATGGGTGAATATCGGGAGCGTAAGTATGCTTACGGATTGGAGGGATCAGATTTTCGATTCATGGATTGGTGCAGCTATTCGCTTGTTCTGATTGTTATATTGGGCTTGATAATGAGACAAGTCTGCTTCTTCAGCCAATTGACAAGCTAGCGGACGTACCTCCCGGTTTATTGCTCGCAGATCCGCTTCACCAAACTCTGACCCGTCTTCCTTCAAGCTGGGATAGCCCTGAGCCGCCTCAATAGGATCAAAATCGGGCACCCAGGCTTTTGCCGGATTAAGGCATTGATCGCACCAGTTCGAGCAGCAGATTTCTTCAGCTCTTCAACCCAGGCAGGAAGCACCGATAGTTTCATCAGAGTGTCTTGAATCAAAGTGGGCGCTGGTTTGTTATGGGATGCGGTATAGATGATCCACTGGGCACCAGTATACAATTGTTCAACCAATATATAGGCGGCTTTCTGTTTCTTCCGCACATCTGACCCCAAGTGACCAATGCGTGTCCCTGAAATACCATAAAGGGTTGATAAACCAGCAATTCTGTAAGAAGGCAGAGCCAATTCAGAAGTCAAGCTGACTTACCAAAGATAGCAGTAGTCATGGCATGCACGTGCCGCTTTATGCTGGCCAGTTCATCCGCCATTGGTTTTAGTGCAGCCTCGGCATCCTCTGCTCGTTTGATTAAAGCAGACTATTCAGTGCCCCAATCCGCCCGTGTCTTCTTGAAGCTCTCCTTAAGCTGTTCCATGGCGCTTAAAGCGCTGGCTAATTCCTCTTTTGCTTTGGAGGTTTCAGCTTGTTGGGTTTTCAGGTTTTCTTGGAGATCGGAGACTTGGCTTTGTTTCATCTTCAGCTCCGCCTGTATGGAGACCGTTATATGCTTCAACAAAACAGTACAAGGATTGAAGTACCAACCACATAACAAGTTATGCACTTAGCACTTGGGGGCTAATGCATATTCGATTTTCATCTTTCACTTGCTTACAAAGTCCCAAGATCAATACAAGTATTCAACTTGGCACTTAGGGGCTAATGGCTATTTGCTCGTATATATATTCTTATGCGGCAATCTCAATTACTTAAAGTACCAGTTTAACTACGCTAAGTTGAACCGGCCCTTGGGGGCTACATCGGCGAATTTCAAAATATTAAGATTTATATTAGTAAGTCCCGGTTTGAAAGAAGATTACAAACTGTCCCTTGGGGGATAGGGGAGTCAGCAAGTATTGAAGCATACAAGCAGGCAAGAGCATATGGAAGTTACCTCGTATTTATCCTTCATCATATTAACCAGACTGGCTTCATAGTCACGGCTGGTATACAGCCGGTTCAGGTAGCTGGAATGGATATCTTGGGCGTTCAGAGCAGCGTAAGTTGCCAGATCAGCATTCCACTTGCCTTTACCAAAGGCAGCAAATTCTTCCTTGGCAGAATGTTTGGACAAAGCAACATGATTGCTTGGCTCGGTATGGCCAGTGCCAGTAATGACAACCTGATCCTCCTGAGTATCGCCGGTTTGCACCGGGGCTGTTGGCTTGTCAGTAGGTTTTGTTGGACCGGTGGATCTCTCAATCCGGATGGAGCCCGTGGGCTGATTGACAGGACCTGAGGCATCAGTAGGTCTCTCTTCAGCAATAAGATCGTCGTCTTGCTGCGGTGGATCATTGGGTATATCCTCAGGAATAGCCGCCTCAAGATCGGGTGTCTTGCCTGGCTCAAGAATAGCATCCTCTTCAGCCGCTTTGTCCAGGCGGGCCTTCCTGCTTGGCCTAGGTTTGGCCCTGAAAAGAATAACAAAATCAAATATAGCATATGTTCTAAGGCGATGTGCTGCAAATATCATAATAAGTATAGCTTACCCAAGCACCATTTTGAGCGGTGGCAGCTAAGTAGCCGATGACTCGCCAGAAGATGAGTGGGAAGTAACCTGGTAATCGGAGTCAGATGGATTAAGAGGTTGGCGAAAGCAGTCCGCTTTAGGACAATCACTAACAAGCAAATTAGAGACCTCTGAACGGTGTTTCCGAACCGGACTATTCGGTAAACCGGCGGAGGTAACTACCTGGCCGCTGTGCCGGGTTGTGCAACGAGCTTCGTGCTGTTGGGTCTTCATAAGAAATTTGGGATCCAAATAAGCAAGAGGATGAGAAAATTTAACTTTCCGGTTTGCCTGACGGATTTTTAGCGAAGGCAAAGGTTCTGAATCGGAAGAGAGAATAATTACCTCTGCAGCATCAGCGTGGCTGGCTTCAGCATCATCCTGACAAATATCATCATCAATAAGACGCATGAAAAATAAGCCAAGTGAGTCAAGCTCTACCTCAAGGTCCGGATTATCCACATCATCATCAAGGGCCGGATTAGAAGATGCAGTAGTTCTTTTCCTGTGGGCAGTCTTCTTTACAGCTTTAGTCTTTTGCCGGGTTGCTCTTTCCGGTTTGTCTGGTTTTTCTGGTTTCTCCTGCGGCAATTTCTTTCTCCAAAACGGATCATTGCCCTGATTACATAGACACTGATATTAAACAATGACCAGATATGTCAATAACAGATTCAGCAAAAGGAAAAATCAAGGCCTTACAGCTGGCGGTTTGTTGGTGGCACAGAAGGGAAGCAGGCCGTTTTTAGCACAGATATGTTCCGGTTCATTCAGCCTCTTATTCACAGCTTCTGTGATTTCTTCATCGATGAGCTGGATTTTGGAATGTCGCAGTGGGTCATCAACACTGCCGGTATACTCGCACATCAAACCAGAGCACTGACTAAGGGGCAGTATGCTCCATGATATCCAACAGCGAGCGAGATCAACCCCTGTTAAACCGTTGGCCATAAAGGCTCTGAGCTTCGACAGTTGAGGAGCATATTTGCTTCTCTCCTGGGCAGTCAATCTTTGCGGAAAAGGGTGTGTATTGCTGAGCCGCTCCGGACAATAGCCAGGCAAGGGATTCTCACCAGCAGGGGAGGTGTCTTTGCAATAGAACCATGTCTGATTCCACTCTTTGAGGTGGCTGTGCAGTTTGGCGTGAGGGTATGTGACCTCTTTCCTTTTCTGGATCGCCACGCCACCCAACTCCGTATTGGAGCCGTCAGTAAACTCAGTACGACGGTTTAGATGGAAAAGGTCTCTGAACAATTCCACTGTGGGCTCCTCTTGAAAGAACACCTCACAGAGCACTTGGAAGTGACACATATTTGTAACAGAATTGGGGCCAGTGTCTTGTGCATGGAGTTGGAAATCGGCCAAAACATCCCAGTAAAATTTAGAACCGGGCGGCTTAAAGCCCCGAGCTAAGTGGTCTACGAAAACAAAAACCTCTCCTTCTTGAGGAGGGGGAGGGCATTCTTTGCCAGGAGCCCTCCAATGGATGGTATCTTTGCTTCCTAAAGCGCCGATCAGGACTAGATGGTCCAGCTGAGCCTCTGTGACACGAGAAGGAACCCAACTGCACTCATATACTTGCTTGGCCATGATGGAATCTACAAGGTAGAAGATCCCGGTTCAAAAATGCATTTGATCAAGGTACATTGGTATGTGCAATGTTAAACCAGAGACAAAACTATCTGAACCGGAGTTTTATGAAGCAACAACATCTGGCGGTTCAACAAGGGGACTAATGTTATATATCGGTTTGGAAATTTTTTTCTACAAGGTTAAACCGCCTAGTTTAAACATTGAAGCAGATGAGTTAGTTTATAGAAACAGATTTCATAAGATTTCTCTACAGCGATGGATCTGAAGCAAGTTCAGAAAAAAGATAAATATTCAGAGGTCCAAAAGGAGCAGTACCGAATCAATGAGCAAGACGTACATACAGATCTATGGTTTTGAGATTTGTAAGTGAAGGCGAAGGGTAAACAGCTACCGTTGCACAAAATAAAGATTAGCGGAGTCATCTAAAGATCTATCGTATGAGCAAGAGGCAGACGATGAACACTGAAGAACTGTGAAACCCTAGGTCAGATCTGCGGGGGAAAGGATAGAAGATTTATCGGAGCTGAGGAAGACGCGGAAGGTTGCCGCGATGCTCTGGTGCGCCAAGGTTGATGCAGCGGCCAAGGTTGAGGTAGAGGTCGACGGCGGCGGCGGAGCTCCGAGGCTGGCGACGCGAGGAAGATGAAGAAGAAAGGCACGAAGGGGAGAAAAGAAATGACCCTTCGGTCTTATTTATAAGGCGAAAGAACAGGTGTCAGGCGTGACAATCAAGGGGCCATGAAACGGAGCTGTCGCCTCGATTTCTGCAGATCTATTAAACAAAGAAGCATAATGGATAGCTTCGTTATGACAGGTGACGTCACTCCAGTTTACAACAATCAGAGAAGATGACATCATGACGGTTTACCAATTTATGAGAAGATGTTGAAGATGAAGCTTTTGTTAAAGGATTAACATGAACCCGTTCAAATCAATCTGGGGCCTAATGTTGGGGATATTACTACTGGGCATAAACCGGCCTATCTGGGCCGGGTTAACTTCGTCAGTAGTTAAGTATGCTAAAGCCCAAGAAGGCAGATGAGGGCTCAAGGACCATGGTCGGTTCAAGGCCTGTAGCCGTAAACCGGCGTTAGTAGTTAACTTGTATTGTAAGTTAGGAATAAGTAGAGACCAAACTGGACACATCTATGAGCCGGTATTGGGACTCTGTAAACCGATGGGAGTCACCCCTGTATATAAGGGGACGACGCGGCGGCGGTTCAAGGACAATAGGCAACAACTCGAGACATAGGCGAAGCTTGTTTGCTCCCTAGTCATCGAAACCCCATCAATTCCATCACAACTAGACGTAGGCTTTTACCTTCATCGAAGGGGCCGAACTAGTATAAACTCCCTTGCGTCCCTGTGTCCGCTTTAACCCCTTCAACCTAACCCATCGCGATGGCTCCATGACTAAGTCCTTTCTCTAGGACATCTGCCGTGACAAAGCCACGACATAGGGCATTGACCGTAATGAAAAACAAGGATAAGCTCAGTAAGCCGTCGTCAGCTGGTCGTGTGGCCGACAACGGCTTGGCCACAAAATGGTCAGCATACTATAACGCCGGTGGGCGAAAGGAGAGAAAGACCAGCTCGGAAAGCCAGTCACACGAGGTTCAAGAACTCAAGCTACAAGTAGCACGGATTTCAGAGATTGTCCAAGAGCAAGTGCAACAACAACTGGGATCGATGCTCACCGGCATTATGCCTACCTTGATTCATGGGATGACGGTGTGGATTGCGGGCGGCCAACAGGGGCCGCCCCCAATTCCCAGCTTCACGGCCAGCAACTTGCACAACACGCAGGCGGCACCATTGGTGTCTCCGGCGGAGGCGGTATTGGTGTCTCCAACGCCGGCACAGGCATTGGAGCTTAATGCACCTGGGTGTACGCCGGCCGGCACCTCGGCAGCAAGCGGCCCCTCCGTCAGTTGCACGCCCGCCGTTGGCGGTGCCTCGACATTAGCCGAGCTCAACGCCATCATCACGGTAACTAATTAAGCCTCTCGGCTGAGGACTTCATCTCCTTGCCTTTGACTGGGCATCCCTGACGCCCTACATGTTTTTGCAGGGCGCCGTCGATGTTCTGTGCACTCTCCTGCACTTCGTGAATGACGAGTTGGTCGATGTCGCCAAGGGAAAAATCGTTCAACCGGGCAACCCCGTGTTCCACGGTAATCCGATGCCACGCACCGTGTATAGGGTTCAACTGGTTCGGGTGCTGCGAGGCTACGACGAGTTGTTACCTCCGATTCGACCCGCCGGGGCCGACGAAGATGATCTGATGACCCTCAATGCCTGCCTAAGCTGGCCCATGCTTTGACCGAAGAGCTATATTTGTTTGGGGGCGGGGGACACCACCCCAAATACAACACCGCCAGTCGTGCCGGCGCCAAGCCATGGCAAGACCGTCGCAACGCTACCGGACATGCCGGACATCCCTATGGCACAGGATCCGGATGACGACGACAATGACGATGGTACGTTTACCAACGTCGATAAGTACTTTGCCGAACATGGGTACGGTGACGAATTCTTCGGTCCTCCTTATCAAGAACCCAACCCTGAAAAAGACGACCGCGATCATGATGGTACCACAGAGAAACCAAATTGCAACAGGCGTCGTCTGGCGTTTAGTTCTTAGGAGACGCCTCCAGCTGCCACCTTCACAGAGCCGGGCTGGGGACCGGCAGGTCGTGAGTTCTTACCTTGAAGGCGTCATTCTGGCAAACCCAGATAATGATAACTTACTCGTGCCTTACTTTCCTGACTAAGTCATCCCCTCACCGCCCCGTAACATATGATTTCTTAGATTTCGATCGTTCTTTTTTTTCTAACATTCCGTGTTTTATGCAGTGACACACATTGCACACTCATCCTCTTAAGCCCGAAATATTCCATGGCCACGTATTTCGACTCGGACCGTCAGTCGAAGAAAGACTACACAAATATCAAGAAAGTTCTTGATGATGTTCTCCCCGGCTACGCCAAATCTGGAGGCACCTTCACGAGGCCAGTTCGTAGGTACTACAAGCACGTGTTTGCCCACTCTACAATGTTCCCCTGCGTCAAGCAGCCGCCTGGCGGTCATAAGGATGCCTACTACGCCCTCCATCACATGCGGGCGATCGTACGGGACCATAATCACCTTCTGCTACCAAATAATCTCAAAGATTGGGCCGCAAGATTGTCGGCAATCCAGGACGCGGACATCAGACAAGAATTCTTTCGCATCTAGTCGGAGTTTGCGGAAATCATCCATCAAGATGTCATTCATACCTCGGGGCAGTTCTACCTCAGATATCAACCGTCCAACAGTGAGATAGACACAACACTACAAATGCAGGCTGACAACGCCCGCGATTTCATGACCATCATGAGAGACGACAGCTTCATCCATGCACCGGTCCCTGAGTCGAGTCGAAAGTAGTGATGCTATGTGTAGTTCTGAAACATCGATTGGCTCATGTTGTAATTAAACTTTAATGAACTTGTATGTCTCTTTGGTTTTGGACAGTCATTCAACTTAGATGTAATTGATGCTATTCATTAGTAGGACCATGAATCGTGCTACTAATGTGTTGCTTTTCTCTTCCGATCCTTTTGTTGCATACTTATATATTGCTTATGTATTGTCTGTGAATTGCTACTAACGTTTTGTTTGGCTAGTGCATAGAGATGCCGTCATATGTCGTGTACAAGGGTAAGGTTCCCGGAGTCTACGACGACTGGGAGGAGTGTCGAAGACAGGTTCACCATTTCAGCGATAACAGTTACAAAGGGTACACCACTAGGGCGAAGGCGGCAGTTAGATACGCGTGCTATCTAGCGGGAGAGAGGAGGGAGCGTTGGAGGAACCGGATGAAGACCAGTTTCATCGCGATTATGCTCATCGTGATGACCGCAGCTCTCTTCTATGTGATGGTAGTTTAGATGATCGATATCGACTTGTAATGTGAAGACAAACTCGCTAATGGCGGTTTCGAGACTTGTAATGTTCTAACTTTGTTCGGTATTTTAAATTCGGAGACTAATATGATGAATTGTATTCGGAGACTAATCTTCTATTGTATTCAATGAATCTGCTGTTGCTGTGTGGTGCTAGCTATATTCTGTCCAATAATATATTTTGTAACCTTTGAAAATATCATAAAAGAAAAAAAATCCCTAATATTCATACCAGTGGCGCACCACCACATAGTGCGCCATTAGTAAGACAGAGCACACTAATGGCGCATCATCCACAAGTGCGCCCTTAGTATGCCAAAGCACATGGGTAAATATGGCCCCCTGGGAGGCATACTAATGGCGCACCATGGGCTATACTAATGGCGCACTGCATGGTGCGCCATTAGTATACCAGATACTAATGGCGTGCTAGTAGTGGCGCACCTGTAGTGCGCCATTAGTAGGCAAAACAGCTGCGCCACTTGTAGGCCTTTTCCTAGTAGTGGTCGTAAGAGTGGAAACGCTTGTTGTAATCATTTTTTTCTTCAGAAAAACAGTGGACACGCTCTACCATGCGGATCCTCCTCCAGCCATGCACTGAATTACTCACTTTCGCCGACGTGTGGGACAGCCAGCACCTGGGTCCACCAGCCATGCACTAAATTACTCCGTAGTAGAATGATGGTAGATGACCCCGATCGAACCGCCGCAGTAATGCCCAATGAGCCGTCAAATCACAAAACCCCCTCCTTTCCAGCAGTAAGTTGGACGGACGAAGCAACCATCATTTCACTCTTCTCTCTCAGCTTCCTCTCTTGAAGAAAACCCCTGCTCTCTTCGCTTCTCCCTCATCTTGTTCCTCCTTTCACTCTTCTCTCTCAGTTTCCTCTCTTGGATGGATGCCGGAGCACCGGCCGACGTGATGTCTATGGCTCTGGCCAAAACCGTCGAGGCTCATGGTACGAAGAAGCGCAAGCACCCCGCCAAGACTACCGCAGACAAGCTCAAAGCCATCGCCCTGTCCAAGCCCCCCTCTCCGGGATCCCTCATTAAGCAAGTCCAGGTAATGTCTCTTGTTGATGATCTTTTTCTCGATCTTGATTGTGTTTTTTCATCTAACACGCAGTACTAGTACTGGTAGTACAACTTTCTAGGTGATCTTGCATGTGATTTTAGTGTGTCAAATGACGGTTCTAAATTCTGCTTTTGACCAAAACATGCGAGAGGTTGACACTGATTTCTTATAGATGACTTTCAACTACTCCCTGTGTCCCAAATTTCTTGTCTTAGATTTGTCTAGATACAGATGTATCTAATACTAAAATGTGACTAGATACATCTGTATCTAGACAAATCTAAGACAAGAATTTTGGGACGGAGGGAGTACTTTATGAACATCAATGCTACCTGTCATGGTTTTGTCATGGCAGATGTCCTAGAGAAAGGACTTAGTCGTGGAGCCATAGCGACGGGTTAGCTTGAAGGGGTTAAAGCGGACACAGGGACGCAAGAGAGTTTATACTAGTTCGGCCCCTTCGACGAAGGTAAAAGCCTACGTCTAGTTGTGATGGAATTGATGGGGTTTCGATGACCAGGGAGCAACAAGCTTCGCCTATGTCTCGAGTTGTTGTCTGTTGTCTTTGAACCGCCACCGGGTCGTCCCCTTATATACACGGGTGACGCCCGTCAGTTCACAGAGTCCGGATACCGGCTCATAGATGTGTCCGGTTTGGTCTCTACTTATTCCTAACTTACAATACAAGTTAAATACTAACACCGGTTTACGGCTACAGGCCTTGAACCGGCTATGGGCCTTGAGCCCTCATCTGCCTTCTTGGGCTTTAACATACTTAACTACTGACGAAGTTAACCCGACCCAGATAGGCCGGTTTACGACCAGTAGTGATATCCCCAACATTAGGCCCCAGATTGATTTGAACATGTTCATGTCAATCCTTTGGCAAAAATCTTCATCTTCAATATCTTCTTGTAGTTTGTTGAACCGTCGTGACGTCATCTTCTCTGGTTGTTGTAAACCGGCGTCACGTCACCTGTTATAAAGGACCTTAGTAGGTCTGCGATAATTAAGGCGACATCTTCGTTTCCAAACCCACGGTCCCTTGATTTTCGCGCCTGACTCCTGTCCCTTGTCTTATAAATAGGACCGAAGGGTCATTTCTTTTTGCCCTCCGTGCCCTTCTGCTTCGTCTTCCTCGCGTCGCCCAGCTTTGGAGCTCCGCCGCCACCGTCGACCTCTGCATCAACCTTGGCCGCTGCATCAACCTGGGCGCACCAGAGCACCGCGGCAACCTTCCGCATCTTTCTCATCTCCAGTAAGTCTCCTGTTCTTTTCAACACAGATCTTCTCTAGGGTTTCATGTTCTTCTAGTGTTCATAGCATGTTTCATGTTCATACGATAGCTCCTAGATGCATATGTGAATCCTTGCTCTGCGTAGCGGTAGGTTTTAGCATCCGCCTTCAGTTTCATGCCTCAAGACCATAGATCTATATGTATCTTTGCCCATTGATTCAGTGTTGTTCTTTTTTGAACCTTGAATATTTTCCTTCTTTTCTGAACTTGCTTCAGATCCGTTGCTGTAGAGAAGTCTTGTGAAATCTGTTTTTGTAAACTTACTCATCTGCTTCAATGTTTAGACCAGGCGGTTTAACTTTGTAGAAAAAATTGCCAATCCAGTATATACCATTAGTCCCCTTGTTGAACCGCCAGATGTTGTTGCTTCATAAAACTCCGGTTCAGATAGTTTTGTCTCTGGTTTAACATTGCACATACCAATGTACCTTGATCAAATGCATTTTTGAACCGGGATCTTCTACCTTGTAGATTCCATCATGGCCAAGCAAGTATATGAGTGCAGTTGGGTTCCTTCTCATGTCACAGAGGCTCAGTTGGACCATCTAGTCCTGATCGGCGCTTTAGGAAGCAAAGATACCATCCATTGGAGGGCTCCTGGCAAAGAATGCCCTCCCCCTCCTCAAGAAGGAGAGGTTTTTGTTTTCGTAGATCACTTAGGCCGGGGCTTTAAGCCGCCCGGTTCTAAATTTTACCGGGATGTTTTAGCCGATTTTCAACTCCACCCACAAGACACTGGTCCCAACTCTGTTACAAATATGTGTCACTTCCAAGTGCTCTGTGAGGCGTTCTTTCAAGAGGAGCCCACAGTGGAGTTGTTCAGAGACTGTTTCCATCTAAACCGCCGTACTTTGTTTTTTGATGGTTCCAATACGGAATTGGGCGGTGTGGCGATTCAGAAAAGGAAAGAGGTCACATACCCTCATGCCAAGCTGCATAGCCACCCCAAAGAGTGGAATCAAACATGTTTCTATTGCAAAGACACCTCCCCTACTGGTGAAAATCCTTTGCCTGGCTTTCGTTCGGAGCGGCTTAGCAATACGCACCCCTTCCCGCAAATGTTGAGAAGCAAATACGGTCCTCAACTGTCCAAGCTCAGAGCCTTTATGGCCAACGGTTTAACAGGGGTTGATCTCGCTCACTGTTGGATATCATGGAGCATACTACCCCTTAGTCAGCGCTCCGGTTTGATGTGCGAGTGTACTGACAGTGTTGATGACCCACTGCGACATGTCAACATCCAGCTCACTGACGAAGAAATCACAGAGGCTGTGAATAAGATGCTGAATGAACCAGAACACATCTGTGCTAAAACCGGCCTGCTTCCCTTCTGTGCCACCAAAAAACCGCCAGCTGTAAGAGTTTGATTTTTCTTTTTGCTGAATCTGTTATTGATATATCTGGTCATTGGTTAATATCAGTGTCTGTGTAACCAGGGCAATGATCCATTTTGGAGCAAGAAACTGTCGCAGGAGAAACCAGAAAAACCAGACAAACCAGAAAGAGCAACCCGGCAAAAGACTAAAGCTATGAAGAAGACTGCCCACAGGAAAAGAACCACTGCATCCTCTAATCCGGCCCCTGATGATGATGTGGATAATCCGGACCTTGAGGTAGGGCTTGACTCACTTGGCTTATTTTTCATGCGTCTTATTGATGATGATATTTGTCAGGATGATGCCGAAGCCAGCCATGCTGATGCTGCAGAGGTAATTATTCTCTCTTCCGATTCAGAACCTTTGCCTTCACTAAAAATCCGTCAGGCAAACCGGAAAGTTAAATTTTCTCATCCTCTTGCTTATTTGGATCCCAAATTTCTTATGAAGACCCAACAGCACGAAGCTAGTCGCACAACCCGGCACAGCGGCCAGGTAGTTACCTCCGCCGGTTTACCGAACAGTCCGGTTCGGAAATGCCGTTCAGAGGTCTCTAATTTTCTTGTCAGTGCTTTCCTAAAGTGGGCTGTTTTCATCAACCTCTTAATCCATCTGACTCCGATTATCAGGTTACTTCCCACTCATCCTCTGGCGAGTCATTGGCTACTCAGCTGCCACCGCTCAAAACGGTGCTTGGGTAAGCCATACTTATCTTAATATGTCCGGTACATCACCTTTGAACATATGCTGTATTTGACTTTGTTATTCCTTTCAGGGCCAAGCCTAGGCCGAGCAAAAAAGCTCGCCTGGATAAAGCGGCAGAGGAGGATGCCGTCCCTGAACCGGGCAAAACACCAGATCTTAAAGCAGCTATTCCTGAAGACATACCCAATGATCCACCGCAGTGAGATGACGATCTTATTGATGAAGAGAGGCCTATTGATACCTCAAGTCCTGTCAATCTGCCCACAAGCTCCATCCGGATTTAGAAATCCACCGGTCTGACAAAGCCTACTGACAAGCCAACAGCCCCAGTGCAAACCGGCGATGCCAAGGATGATGAGGTTGTCATTACTGGCATTGGCCATACAGAGGCAAGCAATCCTGTCGCTTTGTCCAAACATACTGCCAAGGAAGAATTTGCTGCCATTGGCAAAGGCAAGTGGAACGCTGATTTGGCGACTTACGCTGCTCTGAACGCCCAAGATATCCATTCCGGCTACCTGAACCGGCTGTATACCAGTCATGACTATGAAGCCGGTCTGGTTAACATGATGAAAGATAAATATGAGGTAATTTCCATATGCTCTTTCCTGCTTGTATATTTCAATTCTTGTTGACGCTCCTAGCCCCCGAGGGCCGGTTTGTAATCTTCTTTCAAACCAGGACTTACTAATATAAATCTTAATGCTTTTGAAATTCGCTGATGTAGTCCCCAAGGGCCGGTTCAACTTAGCGTAGTTAAACCGGGACTTTAAGTAATTGAAATCGCCGCATCAGAATATATACGAGCAAATAGCCATTAGCCCCCAAGTGCCACGTTGAATACTTGTATTGATCTTTGGACTTTGTAAGCAATTAAAAGAGGAAGATTGAATATGCATTAGCCCCCAAGTCCCAAGTGCATAACTTGTCATGTGCTTGGTACTTCAATCCTTGTACCGTTTTGCTGAATCATATAACTGTCTGCATGCAGGCTGAGCTGAAGACGACAGAAAGCCAAGTCGCCGATCTCCAAGAAAATCTGAAATCCCAACAAGCTGAAACCTCCAAAGCAAAAGAGGAATTAACCAGCGCTCTAAGCGCCATGGAACAACTTAAGGAGAGCTTCAAGAAGAAGCAGGCGGATTGGGCCACTGAAAAATCAGCTTTAATCAAACGAGCAGAAGATGCCGAGGCTACACTAAAACTGGTGGCGGATGAACTGACCAGCATAAAGCGGCACATGCATGCCATGACCACTGCTATCTTTGGTAAGCCGGTTTGACTTCTGAATTGATTCTGCTGTCTTACAGAGCTGCCGGTTTGTTAACCCTTTATGATATTTCAGGGACACGCATTGGTCACTTGGGGTCAGATGTGCGGAAGAAATTGAAGCCGCCTACACGTTGATCGAACAACTATACACTGGTGCACAACGAATCATCTGTACTGCATCCCACAACAAGCCGGCGCCCACTTTGATTTAGGACACTCTGATGAAACTGTCGGTGCTTCCTTCCCGGGATGAAGAGCTGAAGAAATCTGCTGCTCGAACCGGTGCGATCAATGCCTTAATCCGGGCAAAAGCTTGGGTGCCGGATTTCGACCCTATTGAAGCGGCTCAGGGCTATCCCAGCTTGAAGGAAGACGGGTCAGAGTTTAGTGAAGCGGATCTACAAGCAATAAACCAGGAGGTGCGTCCGCTAGCTTGTCAATTGGCCGAAGAAGCAGACTTGTCTCATTATCAAGCCCAATATGACAATCAAAACAAGCGAGTAGCTTCACCAATTCATGAAGCGAAAAATCTTATCCCTCCAATCCGTAAGCATACTTACGCTCCCGATATTGACCCGTCGTTGCTGATCCATGATGAAGCTGTCTTTCAAGCATTAATGGGAATCGACTGGACAACTATTGATTTCTAGCCGCTGGGTAGAGAAACTGAAGCTGAAGCGGCGAGAGATGACCCACAACCATCAGGCCGGGTTGGTGACCAAGCTTGAACCGGAAGCCGGTTTAAAACTGCTTCTCCCTTGAGAAAAACAATGATCTTATTGTGGGCACCGTGTTGCCTTGTAATAGGCTAGCTGATACTTTTGATGCTGATATGCCTTCGCGCATAATTACTGCAATTTGCTCTTCCTTTGGGTGATGAACTTTCCAAAGTACTTTCTGCAATAAAAATCTTAAAGCGCCACCGCAGTTGTACCGTCAGGTGGAATATGATGTCTGCATACATGAAATCAAAACATCCGAAATTTTTAAGTATATGACCAAATTTTGAGATACATAATACCTGCCATCGTTGGACGTGAAGTTGGCTTGGCCAATCTTGAAGCGGAGTTTTATAAACCCACACTGTTGGAGGAGATAGCAGCTCCTGTACATATATGATGCCGGTTGACCATGTAAACCGTGCCGGGTTATAATAAACACCGTGTTACTCCGTAATAGGATGTTAACAAAAAAATCAAACCGAGCAAATAGTCTCCGGATTAAAATGGACCGTGTTCAATCAATAGACAGTGTGAACCGGTTTAAAATTTTGTCGGTTTAAAAAACGCAATAAAAAGAAAGAAATATCTTTCAAAGAAAAGTGTAAAGCAAAGGCAATGACAAAACCATTTGCAAAAAGAGGCTTATTTGAGCTGATCAGATGGCGTTACCATGGTCGAACATGACCAAGCTCCCGATAGGTGTAGCTATGGTTCAAGGCAGCCAGGTCCCCAAATGAAACCGTGGCATTTATGCCGATCAAGTGGCATGGCAATAGTTCAGGTTCGACCAAGCCCCCAAGTGATTCTGTGGCCTTAGGCCGATCAAGAGGCATGACTGGTTCAGACGTGACCATGTCCCCAAGTGATCTGGTGGCTCTCGCCTATCAAGAGGTATTGCATTGGTTCGGACACGACCAAGCCCCCAAGTGATGTAACATGATGCTTTTGAAAAGCTAACTCAAGGGGTAAACCGGAGGCCGCTTTAGAACAACTCCGTGTAACCACACATGATGTAAAAGAACAGATACCCCTTTAGCTGAGGTTCCGGTTTATTATATTTAATCATAATATATACATCGTCGTAATATGTACATAAGTAGAGCCAATGGCTCAGGTATAGTAAGGCCGAAGATGAGCTATGTTCCACGGCCTGTTGGTCTCCTCCTCTGATGTACGTGAGTCTTTATGCTCTCGAAGATCGATCAGATAGTATGACCCGTTGTGCAGATTCTTGCTGACCACGAAAGGCCCCTCCCAAGGTGGGGATAGCTTATGCATATAAGTCTGATCTTGGATGAGCCGAAGCACCAAATCTCCTTCCTGAAAGGTTCTGGTTATGACTCAGCGACTGTGATAACGACGAAGATCCTGTTGGTAAATCGCCGATCGGGCGGCTGCTATGTCACGCTCTTCATCCAACCGGTCCAAAGCATCTTGCTGTGCTGTCTCGTTGTCCGCTTCAACATAAGCCATCACATGAGGTGAATCATGACGGATATCACTGGGGAGAACCGCCTCCGCTCCGTAAACCATGAAGAATGGTGTGTATCTTGTTGATCTGTTTGGTGTGGTATTGATGCTCCATAACACAGATGGTAATTCTTCTACCCAACAGCCCGGTGTTCTCTGCAAAGGAACCATAAGCCGGGGCTTGATGCCTCTCAAAATCTCTTAATTAGCCCTTTCTGCTTGACCATTGGACTGTGGGTGTGCCACTGATGAAACATTAAGCCGGATGTGCTCCCGTTCGCAGAACTCCTTCATGGCACCCTTGGACAAATTGGTACCATTATCTGTGATGATACTGTGTGGAAAGCCATACCGGAAAATCACTTTTTTGATAAACTGATCTGTCGTGGCCGCATCACACTTGCTAACCGGTTCTGCCTCCACCCACTTTGTAAACTTGTCAACCGCCACCAGAAGGTGGGTCTTCTTATCTTTGGACCTTTTGAAAGGCCCAACCATATCCAGCCCCTAAGTCGCAAATGGCCAAGTAATTGGAATCATGCTCAATTCTTGAGGTGGCACATGAGCATGTCTTGAAAACTTTTGGCAACCGTCACATCGTCTGACCAGATCCTCCACATCAGCATGAGCAGTTAACCAATAGAAGCCATGGCGAAACGCTTTAGCTACCAAAGATTTTGAACCGGCGTGGTGACCACAATCTCCTTTGTGGATCTCACGCAAAATTTCACAGCCTTCTTCAGGAGACACACAGTGTTGAAACGCCCCTGATATACTGCAATGATGCAACTCGCCATTGACAATAGTCATGGACTTGGACCGCCGGACTATCTGTCGGGCCAGAATCTCATCCTCTGGTAACTCGCCCCGGTTCATGTACGCCAGGTAAGGAAGCATCCAATCCGGAATGACATGAAGAGCTGCCACCAATTGAGCCTCCGGATCAGGAATAGCCAAATCCGCTTCACCAGGGAGCTTGACCGACGGGTTGTGCAGCACATCCAGAAAAACATTGGGCGGGACCGGTTTGCGCTGAGAGCCCAGCCAGCTTAAAGCATCCGCCGCTTCATTATTCCGTTGGTCCACGTGGTCCACCTGATAGCCTTTAAAATGACCTGCAACAATATCCACCTCACGACGATAAGCTGCCATGAGTGGGTCCTTGGAGTCCCAAGTGCCAGACACTTGGTGAGCCACGAGATCCGAGTCACCGAAACACTTAACTCGACTTAGGTTCATCTCCTTAGCCATCCGGAGACCATGGAGCAAGGCTTCATACTCAGTTGCATTGTTAGTACAAGGAAACATTAAGCGGAGAATGTAACAAAACTTATCACCTCGTGGGGAAGTTAATATGACTCCAGCCCCCGAGCCTTCCAATTGCCTGGATCCGTCAAAATGGATGGTCCAATATGTGTGATCCGGCTTTTCCTCAGGTGCTTGCATTTCCGTCCAATCATTGATGAAATCAACCAGTGCTTGAGACTTCACCGCCGTCTGAGGCACATACTTCAATCCGTGCGGCCCAAACTCTATAGCCCACTTGGCAATCCGGCCAGTCGCTTCCCGGTTCTGGACGATATCCCCCAAAGGAGCAGAACTGACCACCGTAATTGGGTGCCCTTGGAAGTATTGCTGAAGCTTCTGGCTTGTCATAAAAACTCCGTACACCAGCTTCTGCCAATGCGGATACCTTTGCTTGGACTCAATGAGTACCTCGCTGATATAATAGACCGGACGTTGAACCGGATGCTCCTTACCTGCCTCCTTTCGCTCCACCACAATAGCCACGCTGACCGCACGAGCATTAGAAGCAACATATAGCAGTAACGGCTCCTTGTCAATGGGAGCGGCGAGCACAGGCGGATTGGCCAATTGCCGCTTTAAGTCCTCAAATGCTTCATCAGCAGCAGAACTCCAGACGAACTAATCCGTCTTCTTCAACATCTGATACAAAGGGATTGCCTTCTCACCAAGGTGGTTGATAAACCGGCTTAACGCGGCAATCCGGCCTGCCAGGTGTTGAACATCATTGATACACTTCGGTTTAGCCAGGGAGGTGATGGCTGTGATCTTCTCCGGATTAGCCTCAATTCCCTTGTTGGACACCAGAAAACCCAATAACTTACCCGCCGGTACACCAAAGACACACTTGTCCGGATTAAGCATCATCTTGTACATCCTTAGGTTATGAAAGGTTTCCTTCAAATCGTCAACCAGAGTCTCCTTCTCCCTGGACTTAACCACGATATCATCCACGTAAGCATGCACATTACGGCCAATCTGCTTGTGAAGACAATTTTGTACACACCGTTGATAAGTTGCCTGGCACTTTTGAGCCCAAAGGGCATAGACACATAGCAGAAGGCTCCAAAGGGAATTATGAATGCTGTCTTCTCCTGGTCCTTAACTACCATTTTGATCTGATGATAGCCAGAATATGCATCCAAAAAACTTAAACGCTCACAACCCGCCGTAGCATCAATGGTTTGATCAATACGGGGGAGGGGAAAAGGATCTACTGGACAAGCCTTATTAAGATCTGTGTAATCCACACACATGCGCCAGGTGCCATTTTTCTTAAGGACTAGCACCGGGTTGGCAAGCCACTCAGGGTGAAAAACTTCAACAATAAAACCAGCTGCTAAGAGCCTAGCTACCTCTTCTCCAATCGCCTTGCGTCTTTCTTCGTTAAACTGGTGGAGGAACTGTTTCACCGGTTTGTATTTAGGATCCACATTAAGGGTGTGCTCAGCGAATTGCCTCGGTACACCCGGCATGTCAGAGGGCTTCCATGCAAAAATGTCCCGATTCTCACGGATGAACTCGATGAGCGTGCTTTCCTATTTCGGATCCAAGTTGGCACTGATGCTGAACTGCTTGGATGAATCGCCAGGTACGAAGTCAACAAGCTTAGTTTCTGCTGCCGATTTGAACTTCAGGGCCGGATCATGCTCCGTAGTTGGCTTTTTTAATGGAGTCATGTCCGCCGGATCAACACTGTCCTTATAATACTTCAGCTCCTCGGTGGCACAAAACCGACTCTGCGTAAGTCGCATCTCCTTCCTCGCACTCCAAAGCAATTTTACGGCTTCCGTGAACCGTTATTGTCCCCTTGTAACCCGGCATCTTGAGCTGCAAATGCACATAACAGGGCCGTGCCATAAACTTGGCGTAGGCCGGTCGCCCAAACAGGGCGTGATATGGACTTTGGATTTTCACCACTTCAAAAGTCAATGTTTCCGACCTGGAATCATGATCATCTCCAAAGGCCACTTCCAGAGCTATCTTAGCAACAGGATATGCTGACTTGCCAGGTACTACACCGTGGAACACCGCATTAGACAGTTTGTGATTTTTATCTGTTAGTCCCATACGACGGAAGGTCTCATAGTATAAGATATTAATGCTGCTCCCTCCATCCATGATCACTTTGGTGAACTTGTAACCTCCCACCTGAGGTGCCACCACCAGAGCCAACTGACCCGGATTATTAACCTGGGGAGGGTGATCCTCTCTGCTCCATATGATTGGCTGTTCAGACCAGCATAGATAATAGGGCACGGCCGGTTCAACAGAGTTCACTGCCCGCCTCTGAACCTTCCGGTCTCGCTTGTCCAAGCTAGTGGTGAAGACATGGTACTACCCACTATTCAACTGCTTTGGGTTGCTCTGGTAACCTGACTGTTGCTACTGCTGGTTATAACCACCCTGGTTGTTCTGATTATTTTGATTTTTATGTCCTCCCGGAGTACCATTAAATCCGGAACCGGAATTTCCTCTACCGTAACCTGGCCGGGATCCTGAGCCACCGCCGGAGCCGTGATCATACCGGAAAGCATTAGAATTCTTAAACTCCTGCATAATAAAGCAATCCTTCCAAAGGTGGTTTGCTGGCACCTCCTTCGTCCCATGTCTTGGATAGGGCTGGCTCAGTAGATAATTTAGGCGATCCGGGTTAGGGTTGGCTGCCCCACTGCGATTTTTCGGTTTACCCTTGTGTCGCTGGCCATTGTCTTGCGCGTTGGTTTTAGCCACAAAGTCCATGTTACCATCCGCTTTACGCTTGCCTCCACCACCATTGCCTGCCCAGTGATGATGCTGACATTTTGAGTTGCTGTTCCTCCTTCCCTTCCCTGCCTTGTCATCATCAGATTCGGGATCCTTGGTACTATCAGAATCGGCATACTTTACCAAAGCAGCCATGAGGGTCCCCATGTTAGTGCAATGTCGCTTCATCCGTCCCAACTTCAGCTTTAGGGGCCCAAACCGGCAGTTGCTTTCTAGGGTTAAGACTGCGGTGTCAGCGTTGATGCGGTCTGATGAATGCAACACTTGTGAGACCCGGCGCACCCTATGAGTCGTCGATTCTCCTTCCTCCTAGACACAGGCAGCTAAGTCTACTATCGCATGGGCTGCTTACATGTATCCTTGAAATTATTGATAAACCGGGCTCGTAATTGGGCCCATGAACTGATAGAATTGGCCGGTAAGCTTTTTAACCAAGTGCGGGCCGTTCCTTCAAGCATCATGGTGAAGTATTTCGCACATGCCGCATCATCCACATCCAGCATCTCCATGGCCATCTCATAGCTCTCCACCCATGTCTCTGGGGGTTGATCCGCCGTGTAATTTGGTACCTTGCGCGGGCCCTTGAAATCCTTGGGTAGGCGCACATTGCATAAAGCGGGGACAAGGCAAGGCAACCCCAAAGAGCTAGAAGTAACACCGGGTTCGACCGAAATAGTTGGAGAACCGGCGTAAGCTGCCAAGCCTGATATTGTGCGGCTAACTCGGCCTCCCTGCGTGCTCGGGCCCGGTCCACCACTTCCTGAGCGTTATCACCACCACCCGCCGGGTTGTTGCCGCGGGGTGCTCCACGTCGTTCATTACTTGATACTGCCGGTTCCTCCATACGCCTGCTATAGCTCCAGCTTGGGCGAGGGGTCCAGTGGATCCGGTCGCGGCTGTACGAGTATGCTTCCTGTTGGTCCAAAGCTGTCCTAAGAAGCTCCTTGACCCGTCGCGTCTCTATCGCCTGCGGTGAGTCACCTTCGATTGGAATGGTCTCCAGCCGTGCAGTAGCGGTGACGAGATTGTCCATTGGGTTGGAGTAGTGACCCGGAGGTGTTGAAACAGCCTAAGGTATAATGGTGTTTTTACGAGGCGGATCCATCCGACGAGGCTGAACCGGCGCACCAGTCCCAGGAGCTTCCGCCCGGTTTCCCTCCAGTGGATTACTGCTTCCTGATCCCGGGGTGTTGAAAAGGTCTCTGGCCTCAAAAACTAGAGGAAAACAGGATCAGTACTTCCTCCTCATGACTTCATGCGACGCGTTCTGGTCCAACATGAGCCTGTAGGCTTGTGCGTCTAGAGCGGCCCGCTCTGTGGCCATCCTAGTATCCTCAGCTGCCAGGTCCGCCGTGGCCTGGGTGATTTGTTCCCTTACCTTTGCAATCTCCGCATTGTGGACGTCCTGATCCGCCGGATTAGCTTCCGCCAGAAGCACAACCAATGCATCAAATAGCTCTGATAGAACTTGAGCCGGCGGGCGCACAGGGCCTCCTGCCCTGGCAGCCGTCGCCACTGCTGAACCGGAGGTTGTTGCAGCAGCGGTCGAAGAATGAAGCGCTGCTTGTGTGCCGGCCATGAATATTCCAACTCGGTTGGGCAGATCAGAGGGGTTCGGAATACTGTCGCCGTCGGAATAGTCCCCAATCCGTCGA
Organism: Triticum dicoccoides; assembly: GCF_002162155.2. Lineage (NCBI taxonomy): Eukaryota > Viridiplantae > Streptophyta > Magnoliopsida > Poales > Poaceae > Triticum > Triticum dicoccoides. Next base: position 726,661,301 of record NC_041384.1, read on the forward strand.
TCTTGTAGCTGATATAGAGATTCGGTTTCTCCGGTTGATGACTCATCGCCGGAGCAAATGACGGTCTCGCCGCCAGATCCCAATGCATCCTCATGACCTCCATGGATGACTCCCACGAAGGCACGCTTCATCGCCGGTTTAACCCAGGCAGATCGCGCACGCTGAGCCGTTTCGACGAGGTTGGTGCAGATATCCGGCTCAGGGCCCGGTTCTTCGACCTTGCCGATGAAAACGTGTATGCCACGAAAGGGGACCCGGTACCTGTACTCAACTGAGCCGGCCTCGGGGCCCTAGCCTGCATCGTTGATGTAAAGCTTGCCGCGACGACTCTTAGTCATCCGGCCTACGGCGTAGCCCTCGAGTCCTTCAAAGCGGCCCTCCAAGAACTTGAAACCACCGTGCGATAGCCCCACGGTGGGTGCCAACTGTCGTGGTTTTGTCACGGCAGATGTCCTAGAGAAAGGACTTAGTCGTGGAGCCATCGCGATGGGTTAGCTTGAAGGGGTTAAAGCGGACATAGGGACGCAAGAGAGTTTATACTAGTTCGGCCCCTTCGATGAAGGTAAAAGCCTACGTCTAGTTGTGATGGAATTGATGGGGTTTCGATGACCAGGGAGCAACAAGCTTCGCCTATGTCTCGAGTTGTTGTTTGTTGTCTTTGAACCGCCGCCGGGTCGTCCCCTTATATACACGGGTGACTCCCGTCGGTTCATAGAGTCCCGATACCGGCTCATAGATGTGTCCGGTGTGGTCTCTACTTATTCCTAACTTACAATACAAGTTAAATACTAACGTCGGTTTACAGCTATAGGCCTTGAACCGGCTATGGGCCTTGATCCCTCATCTGCCTTCTTGGGCTTTAACATACTTAACTACTGATGAAGTTAACCCGGCCCAGATAGACCGGTTTATGCCCAGTAGTGATATCCCCAACACTACCTTTTAAGAGGGTATATTTGCCTTAGTAACTTGTGTTATGGATATTGCATGTAATCCCTCTGCTCTCATGCCTTTGAAGACATGTTCTAGTGTCTTTGTTCACTCATTTCTGTGCGTATATGTAGTCATATATGGAGTATAATATCGAAAATCATCTTATATTTCTGAACGGAGGTAGTAATAAAATATGGTTTCTGTTTGAATTAGAACCAGGTCCGCGGTGGAGATGAAGTTCTCAAAGTCATGCCGTGTGAACTGGAAGACCTGATGATGAGTTCTACTGCTGAACTATCCAGCTGCTGTGTCCTTGTCGCCACATGTCCAGAACTAGTGTTTTCCTATAGCATTGTTGTCAGGCGTGTTCTCGAGGCTGTACTTGACCACAACAATTTTCTGGCTGTGCCTTCGATTACGAAGGGTGTGGTTCTTGTAAAGCTTCCCAACAAATCTGATGCGGCTTGTCTTCATCATCATGTTTATGAGTGGAAAGACCACTCTGTTAGGTTCTCCAAGGTTGACAAGATGGTGATGGTGCATGTAGCCATCTCACACGAAGTCCATGGCCTAGTCAGTTATGCGGGGTACATCCCGTAGGTCGGTGGCAAGAAATAGTCTGCAGAGTTTAGTTAGTGCCACTTTGCTTGTCTGTAGTAAGTACTATTGTTCAGTACTGGATTTGTGTTTGTGAACCCTGTATTGTTTATTAGTACTGCCGCTTTTGGTGTGTGGTTAGTCCTGAGAACGGTCTATGTTATTGTCTGTCCATTCAATTCAGTCTGTATATTTTGAAGTATCCAGATCATATTTTTTGTGAGGACAGTTTATCAATTATGGTTACACTCCAATATTTGTATGCATTGCAGGGTTTATCGCACCCACCAGGATTTCCAGTCCCATGGATGTTCGATCCATACGATTTGTCACGACCTTTGGACTGTCCTGCTTGTGGGAGTAGGCGGGGCCCCGGCATGCCACGCGTAGTTGGACGATCAATCTTCTGTTTAGTACTTCAACATAGTGATTTCCTGGTAAGGATTCACTCGTGTCACATCAAGTAAATCTTATTGATTTACTGTCTAAATCTTATTGATTTAATGTCATGTTTTCTTTCTTTTCCTGCAATTTTACGATGCAGGTTTTGCCATGTGACATTCATCACAGAATAAACCGTTTGGTTTTCTCTACGATGGCTATTTTTGCAGGTTTCACTTCTTATGTCATGTCAGTAACGAAGGCACTGTCCATCACTTATATTACTGGAAAAAATTGGATCAGTCTATTGTCTGAGTACAAGATGAATCCCTATGATGAACCGCAGTTTGGTTTAACAAAAAAGCCACAATTAGTCCTTCTCGCATTTAAAAGAAATGAAGAAAAAAACTGGATCACGGTCACGGATCCTAGTCAAGTTAGAAAGATGATCATAGCAGACCAGACACGATCGCCACTGTCTCGCATAGATCGAGCACCGGCAGTTGCTCTAGCACTGACAGCGGCAGCAGCTCAGTCTGATCCAGCTAAGGATTGGGCACCGACCACGCCAGCGGATCAGTCTGATCTACCGGAGGATCGGGCATCGACACCGGCACCTGCTCCGACACCGGCACCAGCTCTACAAGGAGCACCATCTCCGGCAGCAGCAGCGGCTTCGGCACCTGCACCAACACTTGCACTTGCATCTGCTCCGGCCCGTGCAGTTGCACCTGCAACAGACTGGGCTGCAGTTCGCACTTCATATACCAAAGTCCTTACAAAAACCGATATGTCCACCTTCTTGGTAAGCATTGGCCGCCCAAGTGCTTCGTTCTTTTTTCTTTCCAGGTTGTTTCACATGATTCACTGTGTTGATCTAACTTTTTGGGTATGTCTTCTTGTTTGCAAACAGAGAACTCCTAGAGCAACAAGGGAGTCGTTCAACAATCTGGGCGACCGCGGCCATGTTTCTCTTACCATGCACAGCCTTGGTGTGAATGAACCTGCTCAATATACCGTAAGTACAAAGGATGGTCGCATGATGATTGATGCTAAAGGATGGTCAAGGTTCAAATCTAAATCATATCTTGCGGTAGGGGATGATGTCAAAATCGAACTTTCTCGGCAAGGAGAGCTGGTCCAAATCAACTTTGAAATTCTTCAGTAGCAGCACACAAGTGCCGAACTGATCTATCCTCCGAGAGATTTTGATGTAATAATCTGGCATGGTGAAACAAGTGTCATGTGTGTATGAGTAGTACGACAGTATTATTTAGCACATGGTATATCGTTGATTGAATTGCAACTCCGATTGCTGGTTAGGAACTGTCGTTCGATTACATTCCAACAACTGTCGTGCTTTATTCAATTTTGTGTATTTGCCTTGCGACAACATCTAAAACCAGCGCCGTACCGATCGCTTGCAATATGAAAAGCACTGAGGTAGAACACATGGGCCCCCAAACATGCAGGGTCGGCCTGCAGCCCAAAGTCTAGAACCGTGAGCCTATCTGAGTATTATATTCTCAGCTGAACCCCCATAATGGCCATGCGTTGCAGAGGGAGTTTATTTCTCGGCAAGGTGAGCCTGTGATATAAAAGATTTGTATATTTCTTTACAGAGGGAGTATCTCTTTGTCAAAAAATATATTTATGTGTAACTAGTTACTCCTGTCTTATGCCATATGCACAAATTAGAGTGCACAACTTCACGGTAGACACACCCCGGTCGTAGCACCGCAATAATGCCCAATGAGCCGTCAAATCACAACCCCCCCCCCCTTTCCACCTTTAGCAGTAAGTTGGACGGACGAAGCGGCAATATTTCACTGGGCCTGAATCCCCTTCTCCCTCGTCTTCTTGTTCAGAGAAAAACCCCTCTCGGCGATTGCATAGGGTTTTCTCATGGAGAACCAGGTACGAATTCTTCATCCATCCCCGATAAATCCAAGTCCCTTGGTCACAGGTAATGCTAGGATGGCAGCCGCCGCCGTTGATGCATTTTTCTTCCTACTGAATCTAGTGTGTTTCATTTAAAGTGCCCAAAGTGCGAGTACCCTACAGGTTTCTGCACCCTCGGCGAGACACCACACTTGCTCCTTCTCAACCTAACACAACATTTTGAAACGCGCACAGTATGTTCCTAGAATCCTCTTTTCTATCCAGGAGGGTGGGTTTCTTTTGAATATGTTGTGTTCTCATATTATATTTCCTACAGTGTATTATTTGCTCTGCTAGAACACATGTACTCAAGATGCTCTGCCTTGCCATAACTGAATACACTAGTTTAATGGTCAAAGTGAAGACAAGCCATGGATATAAGTTCTGAGTTGGGTTCATGAACCAAGAAGATCGCTGCTTTTTTTATGGCCAAACTTGGATAAACTTTCTCAAGTGTTACAGACTGAAATTTGGCGCACGAATGTTGATGGAAATAGCACAACCTGGTCTCATCTTCACTCCGATCTTCCACCCCGACGTCGTTCCAATTGTTCATCCATGTTAGTTTTGTATCTGGTTCTTGCTTGTTGCCTCGATTACTTCTTAATCCACCTATTTTGTCTAACTAATGACAATTTAACTTTAGAAGTAGCAACGAATCTCTCACGAAGATGCTACTTCTAACTAATATTTTCTTATAATTGGTGGCACGTGTAGGTTTTCTCAGAGTTAAGCAGTCTGCTCATTTGTTAATCTATAATAACTCGGCTGTTACTAATGGCACTGAAGTTGACTGGATCGACATCCACAAGTTCCTACACTTTATTGATCATCCTGAGGTCCTTGTGGGGCGTTTCAATGGTGGAAGGCCACGTGGGATATGTGTGCCACTGATGCACTCGTTGAACAGGTCCAACTGTGTCGACAAACTTATGGTATGAGCTATTTTATGTTATATATGTTGTTCATAAACTATTGCTTATACAGAGTTTTACAGCTGTGATCTTCTTGAAACAGGAACTGTCGAGTTCTATTGTTCCTATACAGATGCCTGACCATGGTCGGGTCAGCCTTGCGCTTGGTCACAACATGATGTTTATGTCGACCTACTCAATTCCCCTTGGAGATGAAAAGATACTTATTCATGGGTGGTCTCAAATAATGAAGGCCCGTCCATCTTGGAGAATAGGACAGAAGATTATGTTCATGCTTTTCCATGGCTCTAAAGCGAATATCCTGTTTACTGACCACGTTGCGAGATGAAGCCGCTTTCAGAAGGTTGTGGATGGGTGGGGTGGCGCCTGGGCCTTGCCCTGGGGCTTGGCGGCCTCACCCTTGGTTAACTATATGCAAAGTAGCACTGTTCGAGGCGTGCTTTGTATGATTGAACCTGTATAAGTACTCATACTGCTTTCAGCTTTGGTTGTTAAGTGCCCCTGCTGGTTTTAGTTAAGGTTGTTAAGTACTCCTGCTGCTTTTACATTCTGTCGTGTTTCTTCATTCCTGTCTTCCTCCAGCCGCCAAAACCAAACCAGTGCCGGCGGGGCCGCCAGCTTCCGCCTCCCACGGCTGGCTGCGCCTCAGCGCACACATCGCCGCCCCACCATCTCCTAAATCGTTAACGCCGATGTCCTCCACGCGCTTTGGTGCGCTCGCCACGGTGGCGCCCTCTCGCGTTGTCAACATGGTCAGCAAACAACAGGAATCGGCAGAAGTACGTGGAGAGGATGACAGTAGGGGCCCACCACGTCAGCGTATGGAAAAATAAAATGCTTCCTCCTAGTGTTTTCCTGACATCTGGGACCCACGACATTGTGAGCGTATATAGTCAATAGACAAGAGAATAACACAAGATTGGCTGACACCTGGGACGTAGCTACTCGAGCAGTATTTTTTTTGTTTGGTATTGTTGAGACAGAGCAGGGTTTGAACTGGGTTGTGGCCCGTCTAGCCCAGGCTTATATTTTATGTTCACCATGTGACCAGCCCAGCTATTTTTTCCTTGTGAAAATGAGCCCAGTTTATTTTTTCCGTAGAATACCCAATCCAGGCCTACTTATTTTTCTACGCCCTGATGGGCTGCAACTCTTTCAAGACGCCTGCAAATCTTGAAAGTAATATGAAATGGGTTGTAAATATAAAAATAGATGACAAATTGGCAATTACTTTATAATTTCTGAATTTTTCACATTTTCAGATTCCTATTTCACTGGGAATTAACCTAATTTAAATATATCTTCAAAGTACTTTAAATCTGGCTCGACATTTCGGTATTAAAAATAGTTTGGAACCCACAGAAATATGCGAAATTGGCCCTGGCCAACCAAAAAAACGACTGCAATAAATTTCATAAGAAGTTTCCATGAGCTATATATAAATTATTAAAAAAGAGAGGGAGTGGTCTGACTTGTGGGCCTATTTAGTTGATGCGTATGCAAGATTTTTTTAGTTCCTATATACGTCAACAAATGATTCAAGCAGACGTAACCATTGGATGTCAATCCAACGGCCGTCGTGTTTCTTCAATCTCTGATCTTCTTGCTCCAGCCGCCAAAGCAGCGCCGGCGGGACCGCCTACTCCCGCCTCCCGTGGCCGGCTGTGCTGTCGCGCAGGCCTCAGCGCCCCCTACTACTCCCACCGCTGGCCAGGGCATCCCTCTACTCACCCACACCCCCTGTTATTCTGTGGCAACGGCAGCCTCACAACGCAGCCGAACCGGTGAACCCTCGTACTCTTCTCCGCGCAGGCTACCACTGCCGCGTCTTCGCCGGCTCCGCATCGTACCCTTCCTAGGCCTCGTCGTCGTCCACCGCTGTGGTGCTCTCGACACGGCGTGGTCAATGTGGTCAACGACCGACTTCCATCGGAAGAGTACTGTATGTGGAGAGGCTAACAGCTGGGTCCACGGCAGCCGCAAGGAAGTGGCTCCTTATTACGTAGAAAATAATTATTCCTCCACCTGACAGCAGGGACCCACCGGACGGGCCACTAGTATTTCCCGAAAAAACGTTTCCTCGTGATTGCTAGGACCCATAGGACGGGCCATCGTATTTCGCAAAAAAAACGTTCCCCCCGCTGTCAGCTCGGACCCACCAGAAGTGCCTCCTTATTACGCACAAAAAAAATGAATACCCCCGGCTAGCTGGGACCCACCTTGGTGGGAGGCTGACTTGTGGGCCTACTAAGTTGACTGGGACGGAGGCCTTTGTCAACTATAGTCAATATATGAACGATTCTAGCTCCAGTGACTGTACGATGTCCATCTAACCGCTGTAGTGCTTCTTCAACCTCTGGTCTTCTTGCTCCAGCCACCCAAAGTTGCGCCGATCGTGCCGCCTGCTCCTGCCGCCCGTGGCCGGCTGTGATGCCGCGGAGGCCTCACCGCCCCCTACTACTCCCACCGCTGGCCAGGTCATCCCTCTACGCACCAACACCCCCTGTTATTCTGCGGCGACGGCAGCCTCACACCGCAGCCGAACGAGTGAACCCTCATACTCCTCTACGTGTGGGCATCCACTGTCGCGTCTTCCCTGGCTCCACGCCGTCCCCTTCCTAGGCGTCGCCGTTGTCCACCGCCCTGGTGCTCTCGGCATGGCGTGGTCAACGTGGTCAAGGAATGGCTTCCATTGGACGTGGACTGTATGTGGAGAGGCTGACAGTTGTGTCCACGGCCGCAGCAAGGAAGTGCCTCCTTATTACGCGCAAAATAATTATTCCTCCACCTGGCAGCGGGGACCCACCGGACGGGCCACCGTATGTCGCAAAAAAAATATTTCCCCCTGACTGATGGGACCCACCAGCTACATCTTTGCACGCAAGGATGTGCGTAAAAAAACGATTCACCCCCTGACTGCTGGGACCCAGCAGCTACACCTTCACATGCAAGGAAGTGCATCCGGGCGAAAAAAACAAAAACAAAACGATTCGCCCCCTGGCTGCTGGGACCCACAAGCTACATCTTCGCAGGCAAGGAACTGCCTGACAGTCGGGACCCACCTGGTCGAAGCGTACGTAGCGTTGTCATTCTGGTCGCGAACGTGTACGTACATATATACTGGTCGATGTAGAGGCGCGTACATGTCTTAGTAGAGGCGTGCACGTAGCATGTACACGTACGCACAGCGGCCAGGGTGCAAAAAAGAAAATACGGCCACGTACGTACATACGGGCAGGGTCTCGAACGCCTACTCGCGCATACGTACGGCCAGGGCTCGTGTACATGGCTGCGTCGGAACGGAGAAACATCATCGTTGTCGTGTTCATGGGGAGGCAACAGAATGCATCGGGTTCATGGGGAGGCAACGGAATGCGTCGTGTTCATGGGGAGGCAACGGAAAGCGTCGTGTTCATCGGAAGGCAACGGAACGCGTGGGAGCCAACTGGCTGGGTCGGAACGGAATGCGTGGTCGTGTTCATCGGGAGGGCTTGGACGGAACAGGCGATGGAAACGAGGCCTGGCGTACCGCAAAATGGAGGAAACGACCTTGTGTTCGACCGGCCACGTTAGAAACGGGATCCTGTTCATCGGGAGGGGTCTGGTGTACTGCAAAACGGAGGAAACGGACCTCCTACGGTCGAAACGGGGGTCCTGTTGATTGGGATGGGTGTGGCGTACCGCAAAATGGAGGAAACGGACTTGTGTTAGAGCACTACGGTCGAAACGGAGGTCTTGTTGATCGGGAGCGGTGTGGCGTACCGCAAAACGGGACTCCACGGGATACTGTTCATCTCCACCGTCGACCACCTCCAGCCTCCACGGGCTACCGTCGACCTCCTTCAGCCTCCACGGGCTCCTGTTCATCCAGCCTCCACCGCGCGCTACTCCATCGGCTACTGTTCAACCACCCCTCCACGGGCACCCCTCCGCCGTCTACTGTTCATCCAGCCCTCCACACCACGGGGTCCTGTTCAACCACCCCTCCACGGGCACCACTCCACCGTCTACTGTTCATCCAGCCCTCCACACCACGGGGTCCTGTTCATCCAGAGGCAACGCCACCGCTCACTGTTCATCCAATCGATCGGCTTCAGTTAGCATCAGTAGCGAAGGAATCGCTCGATCGGGTTCAGTTAACAGCCATCGATCGATCGCTCGGGTTTAGTAACACGTAGCCTGCAATGTAATCGCTCGGGTTTAGTTAGAGCCCAACGCCTCGCTCGGGTTCAGTTAGAGCCAACGCCTCGCTCGGGTTCAGTTAGAGCCAACGCCTCGCACACACGTGCATATGTTTACGAGAGAAACATGCATCACTCGTGCTCCGACCTCCCACCGTAACCGGGAACTCCCCGAAATTTTCCTCCCCCTCGCTTCTACCATGGGTTTTTTCGTCATAGACGGCCCAAAGAATGTCATGCAACTGCGTCTCCGGCCCGCCCAGGACGAAAAGCCCATTTTCTGTCATGATTTTTTGTCATAGAAGTAGGAGCCCAGCACATCTATGATGATACCGGGTTTTGTCATAATTATCGTCATAGAAGTGTCATATGTATGACAGAATTTTTTTTCGTTCGGCCCAAAATGTCGCGGATGTGTCCTTTTTTTGTAGTGTAAGGGCCTGGTTTGGATCCATATGTTTCATGCTATGGTTAGGTTTACCTTAATACTTCTGTTGTAGTTGTGGGTGCTTGCAATAGGGGTTAATCATAAGCGGGATGCTTGTCCAAGGAAGGACAGTACCCAAGCACCGGTCCACCCACATATCAAATTATCAAAGTACCGAACGCGAATCATATGAGCGTGATGAAAACTAGCTTGACGATAATTCCCATGTGTCCTTGGGAGCGCTTTCCTTTATATAAGAGTTTGTCCAGGCTTGTCCTTTTCTGCAAAAGGGATTGGGCCATATTGCTTCATCTTATTTACTTTTATTACTTGTTACTTGTTATAAATTACCTTATCACAAAACTATATGTTACCGATAATTTCAGTGCTTGCAGAGAATACCTTGCTGAAAACTGCTTATCGAAAAGGCTACGATAGATCCCCCACACTTGTGGGTCATCAATACTCTTTTTTGGCGCTGTTGCCGGGGAGTGAAGCGCCTTTGGTAGGTGGAATTTGGTAAGGAAAAATTTATATAGTGTGCTGAAATTTACTATTAGTTGTTATTATGGAACATAACCCTTTGAGGGGCTTGTTCAGGGTATCTTCACCCCGACCAGTAGAGCAAAGAGTTACTCCTCAACCTACTGAACCTACTGAAAATGTTTACTTTGAAATTCCTTTGGGTATGATAGAGAAACTGCTAGCTAATCCTTTCACAGGTGATGGAACATTACATCCCGATTTGCACCTAATCTATGTGGATGAAGTTTGTGGATTATTTAAGCTTGCAGGTATGCCCGAGGATGTTATCAAGAAGAAAGTATTTCCTTTATCTTTGAAGGGAGAGGCATTGACATGGTTTAGGCTATGTGATGATATGAGATCATGGAACTACAACCGCTTGAAATTGGAATTTCATCAGAAGTTTTATCCTATGCATCTTGTTCATCGTGATCGTAATTATATATATAATTTTTGGCTTCGCGAAGTAGAAAGCATCACTCAAGCTTGGGGGAGGCTTAAGTCAATGTTATATTCATGTCCCAATCATGAGCTCTCAAAGGAAATGATTATTCAAAAAATTTATGCTCGGCTTTCTCTCATGAATCGCTCCATGCTCGATACTTCTTGTACCGGTTCTTTTATGATGAAGACTATTGAATTCAAATGGGATTTATTTGAAAGAATTAAAAGCAATTCTGAAGATTGGGATCTCGACGAAGGTAAGGAGTCAGGTATAACACCTAAGTTTGATTGTGTTAAATATTTTATGGATACCGATGCTTTCCGTGAATTTAGCACTAAATATGGACTTGATTGTGAGATAGTAGCTTCTTTCTGTGAATCCTTTGCTACTCATGTTGATCTCCCTAAGGAGAAGTGGTTTAAATATATACCTCCCATTGAAGTAAAAGTAGTTGCATATATTAAAGTTGAAGAAAAGACTATCACTTATAATGATCATGTTGTTCCTACTGCTCATATTGAGAAACCACCTTTCCCTGTTAGAATAAAGGAACATGCTAAAGCTTCAATTGTGGTTCGCAATAGTAATACTAGGACACCTACTCCCTCTGAGCAAATTAAAGTTGAACCTAGTGTTGGTATGGTTAAAGATCTCTTGGCCCATAATATTGATGGGCATGTTATTTATTTTTGTGACGAAGTTGCTAGAATTGCTAGCCCTGATACTAAAAATAAACATAGACCTGTTGTAGGCATGCCTGTTATTTCTGTTAAAATAGGAGATCATTGCTATCATGGCTTATGTGATATGGGTGCTAGTGCAAGTGCAATACCTCATTCCTTATATAAATAAATTATGCATGATACTGCACCTGCTGAGATAGAGGAAATTGATGTTACAATTAAGCTTGCCAATAGAGACACTATTTCACCAGTTGGGATTGTGTAGACGTTGAAGTCTTGTGTGGGAAAGTTAAATATCTTGCTGATTTTCTTGTTCTTGGTTCCCCACAAGATAACTTTTGTTCCGTTATATTTGGTAGACTCTTCTTGAATACGGTTAATGCTAAGATAGACTGCAATAAGGATATTGTTTCAGTTGGTTTAGGGGATATGTCTCTTGAATTTAATTTTGCTAAATTTCGTAGACAACCCCATGATAAAGAATTTCCTAGTAAAGATGAAATTATTGGTATTGCTTCTATTGGCGTGCCTCCTAGTGATCCTTTAGAACAATATTTGCTAGACCATGAAAATGATATGTTTATGCATGAAAGAAGGGAAATATATGAAGTATTCTTTAAACAGGGACTGATTTTGAAACACAACTTTCCTGTTGAAATCCTAGGGGATCCTCGTCCACCCAAGGGTGATCCCGTGTTTGAGCTTAAACCTTTACCAGATACTCTTAAATATTCTTATCTTGATGAGAAAGAGATATATCCTGTTTTTATTAGTGCTAACCTTTCAGTGCATGAAGAAAAGAGATGCGAAACCGGTTGTTGATCACCAACGACGGTTAAATCCTAAGATGAAAGAAGTGGTAAGAAAAGAAACACTAAAGCTTCTGGAGGCAGGTAAAATTTATCATGTTGCTGATAGTCAATGGGTAAGTCATGTCCATTATGTTCCTAAGAAGGGAGGTATTACTGTGATAGCCCACGAGTATAGGGGATCGCAACAGTTTTTGTGGGTAGAGTATTCAGCCCAAATTTATTTATTCGACACAAGGGGAGCCAAAGAATATTCTCAAGTATTAGCAGCTGAGTTGTCAATTCAACCACACCTGGAAACTTAATATCTACATCAAAGTGTTTAGTAGCAATGTAATATGATAGTAGTGGTAACGGTAGCAAAAGTAATATTTTTGGGTTTTGTAGTGATTGTAACAATAGCAACGGAAAAGTAAATAAGCAAAGAACAATATATGAAAAGCTCGTAGGCATTGGATCGGTGATGGAGAATTATGTCAGATGCGATTGATCATGTAACAGTCATAACATAGGTTGACACAGAACTAGCTCCAGTTCATCAATGTAATGTAGGCATGTATTCTGAATATAGTCATACGTGCTTATGGAAAAGAACTTGCATGACATATTTTCTCCTACCCTCCCATGGCAGCGGGGTCCTATAGGAAACTAAGGGATATTAAGGCCTCCTTTTAATAGAGTACCAGACCAAAGCATTAACACATAGTGAATACATGAACTCCTCAAACTACGGTCATCACCGGGAGTGGTCCCGATTATTGTCACTTCGGGGTTGCCGGATCATAACACATAGTAGGTGACTATAGATTTGCAAGATAGGATTAAGAACTCACATATATTCAAGAAAACATAATAGGTTCAGATCTGAAATCATGGCACTCGGGCCCTAATGACAAGCATTAAGCATAGCAAATTCATAGCAATATCAATCTCAGAACAAAGTGGATAATAGGGATCAAACCCTGACAAAACTAACTTGATTACATGATAAATCTCATCCAACCCATCACTGTCCAGCAATCCTACGATGGAATTACTCACGCACGGCGGTGAGCATCATGAAATTGGTGATGGAGGAAGGTTGATGATGACGATGGCGACGGATTCCCCTCTCCGGAGCCCCGAAGGGACTCCAGATCAGCCCTCCCGAGACAGTTTAGGGCTTGTCGGCGGCTCTGTATCGTAAAACGCGATGAATCCTTCTCTCTGATTTTTTCTCCCCAAAAGTGAATATATGGAGTCAAGTTTGAGGTCAGTGGAGCGTCAGGGGGCCCACGAGGCAGGGGGCATGCCCAGGGGGTAGGGCGCGCCCCCACCCTCATGGACAGGGTGTGGGCCCCCTAACGTGGATCTTTCTTCCAGTATTTTTTATATATTCCAAAATAATTCTCCGTTGATTTTCAGGTCATTCCGAGAACTTTTATTTCTGCACAAAAATAACACCATGGCAATTCTGCTGAAAACAGCATCAGTCCGGGTTAGTTCCATTCCAATCATACAAGTTAGAGTCCAAAACAAGGGCAAAAGTGTTTGGAAAAGTAGATACGACGGAGACGTATCAACTCCCCCAAGCTCAAACCTTTACTTGTCCTCAAGCAATTCAGTTGATAAACTGAAAGTGATAAAGGAAAACTTTTACAAACTCTGTTTTCTCTTGTTGTTGTAAATATGTAAAGCCAGCATTCAAGTTTTCAGCAAAGATTATGAACTAACCATATTCACAATAACATTTAGGTCTCATGTTTACTCATATCAATGGCATATTCAGCTAGCGAGCAATAATAACAAATCTCGGATGACAACACTTTCTCAGAACAATCATGATATGATATGATAAGATGGTATCTCGCTAGCCCTTTCTGAGACCACAAAACATAAATGCAGAGCACCTTTAAAGATCAAGGACTGACTAGACATTGTAATTCATGGTAAAAGAGATCCAGTCACTGTCATACTCAATGTAAACTAACAGTAATGGATGCAAATGACAGAGGTGCTCTCCGACTGGTGCTTTTGAATAAGAGGATGATGACTCAACATAAAGTAAATGGATAGGCCCTTCGCAGAGGGAAGCGGGGATTTGTAGAGGTGCCAAAGCTCAGTTTTGAAATAGATATGAATAATATTTTGAGCAGTATACTTTCATTGACAACATAACAACCGAGAGATCTCGATATCTTCCATGCTACACACATTATAGGCGGTTCCCAAAAAGAATGCTAAAGTTTATACCCCCCCTCCACCAACAAGCATCAATACATGGCTTGCTCGAAACAACGAGTGCCTCCAACTAACAAGAGTCCCGGGAGAGTTTTCTTTGCAGTTATTTTGATTTGATTTGCATAAAGCATGGGACTGGGCATCCCGGTGACCAACCATATTCTCGTGAGTGAGGAGCGGAGTTCAGTCCTCTTGAGAATAACCCGCCTAGCATGGAAGATATAGACAGCCCTAGTTGATACATGAGCTATTTGAGCATACAAAACAGAATGTTTATTTGAAGGTTTAGAGTTTGGCACATAAAAATTTACTTGGAACGACAGGTAGATACCGTATATAGGTAGGTATGGTGGACTCATCACTACAAAAAAAGACACATCCGTGACATTTTGGGTCGAACGAATATTTTTTACTTGGAACCCAGGATGGCTGTTAACTGAACCCGATCGAGCGATTTCTTCGCTACTGCTGCTAATTGAAGCCGATCGATTGGATGAACAGTGAGCGGTGGCGTTGCCTCTGGATGAACAGGACCCCGTGGTGTGGAGGGCTGGATGAACAGTAGACGGTGGAGGGGTGCCCATGGAGGGGTGGTTGAATAGTAGCCGGTGGAGTAGCGCGCGGTGGAGGCTGGATGAATAGGAGCCCATCCAGGCTGGAGGAGGTCGACGGGAGCCCATGGAGGCTGGAGGAGGTCGACAGTGAAGATGAACAGTATCCCGTGGAGTCCCGTTTTGCGGTACGCCACACGCCTCCCAATGAACCGGACCCCTATTTCGACCGTAGCGCTCCAATACAAGTCTGTTTCATCTGTTTTGCGGTACGCCACACCCCTCTCGATCAACAGGACCCCCGTTTCGACCGTAGGAGGTCCATTTCGTCCGTTTTGCGGTACGCCACACCCCTCCTGATCAACAGGACCCCTATTTCAACCGTAGGAGGTCTGTTTCCTCTGTTTTGCGGTACGCCAGACCCCTCCCGATCAACAGGACCCCGTTCTGAACGAAGGAGGTCCGTTTCCTCCGTTGTGCGGTACGCCAGGCCTCGTTTCCATCGCCTGTTCCGTCCAAGACCTCCCGATGAACACAACAACGCATTCCATTCCGACCCAGCTGGTTGGCTCCCACTCGTTCCGTTGCCTCCCGATGAACACGACGCATTCCGTTGCCTCCCCATGAACACAACGACGACGCTGTTTCTCCGTTCCGACCCAACCATGTACACGAGCCCTGGCCATACGTATGCGCGAGTAGGCGTTCGAGACCCCGCCCGTATGTACACATATGTGGCCGTATTTTCTTTCTTGCACCCTGGCCGTTGTACGTACGTGTACACGCTACGTGCGTGCCTCTACTACAACACGTACGCGCCTCTACTATGACACGTGCGCGCCTCTACATCCACCAGTATGTATGTACGTACACGTTCGCAACCAGAATGACAACGCTACGTACGCTTCGACCAGGTGGGTCCCGACTGTCAGGCACTTTCTTGCCTGCGAAGATGTAGCTGGTAGGTCCCAGCAGTCAGGGAGGCGAACCGTATTTTCCCTGGACGCACTTCCTTGCGTGCGAAGATGTAGCTGGTGGGTCCAAGCAGTCAGGGGAAAACGTTTTTTTGCGAAATACGGTAACCCGTCCGATGGGTCCCCGCTGTCAGGTGGAGGAATAATTATTTTGCACGTAATAAGGAGGCACTTCCTTGCTGCGGCCGTGGACCCAGCTGACAACCTCTTCACGTACAGTCCACGTCCGATGGAAGCCGTTCTTTGACCATGTTGACCAGGCTACGCCGAGAGCACCGGGGAGGTGGATGATGGCGAGGCCTAGGAAGGGGACGACGTGGAGCCGGGGAATACGCGGCAGTGGATGCCCACGCGTAGAGGAGTACGAGGTGAACTGGTTCGCTGCAGTGTGAGGCTGCCGTCGCCACAGAATAACAGGGGGTGTGGGTGAGTAGAGAGATGGCCTGGCCAGCGGTGGGAGTAGTAGGGAGGCGGTGAGGCCTCCCCCGCATCGCAGCCGGCCATGGGAGGCGGGTGCACGAGGCACGACCGACGCTGGTTTGGGCAGCTAGAGCAAGAAGACCAGAGGTTGAAGAAGCACTACGGCCGTTGGTTGGACATCGTACGGTCACTGGAGCTAGAATCATGCATATTGACTAAGTTAACAAAGCCCTCCGTCCCCGTCAACTTAGTTGGCCCACAAGTCAGCCTGCTACTATACTGGGTCCCAGCTAACAGGGGGAGTATTCATTTTTTTTGTGCGTAATAAGGAGGCACTTCCTTGCGTGCGAAGATATAGTTGGTGGGTCCGAGCTGTCAGCGGCGGTAATGTTTTTTCGCGAAATACAGAGGCCCTTTCGGTGGGTCCCTGATGTCAGGTGGAGGAATCATTATTTTGCGCGTAATAAGGAGGCATTTCCTTGGGTGCGGCCGTGGACCCAGTTATTGGCCTCTCCACATACAGTCCACTTCAGATGCATGTCGGTCGTTGACCACGTTGACTAGGCCGCACCGAGAGCACCAGGGCGGTGGACGACGGCGAGGTCTAGGAAGGGAACGACACGGAGGCAGGGAAGACTCGACAGTTTTTTCACACGCGGAGGGGAGTACGACTGTACGAGGGTTTACTGGTTCGTTTGCCGTCGCCGGAGAATAACAGCAGGTGTGGGTGAGTAGAGGGATGGCTAGGCCAGCGATGGGAGTACGGTGGGGCGGTGAGGCCTGCGCGGCAGCACAGCCGGCCGCGGGGAGGAGGGAGCAGGCAGTCCCGCCGGCGCTTGTTTGAGCGGCTGGAGCAGGAAGAGCAGAGATTGAAGAAGCACGACAGCCGTTCGATGGACATCCAACAGTCACTGCTTGTGTGTCAACCTTTTTTTTAGGAAAGCCTCAAATCTGTGGAAAACAGCATACAATCCATCTGCCATTATTTCTAGTAATTTACAGCCCATTTGCTAATTCTTAAGATTTTTTTGGAACCCATATTCTTTTTGTTAGCATTATAGCCCATATTGTGGCCACGGTTAAAAAAATTATACGAAATTTTGCATATTTCGGTGCGGTCCGAACTGTTTTTAATCCTGAAATTTCGACTCACATTCAAACTGATTTTAAAAATAAATGTATATCAATATAAAATCCAACAAATTCTCCATGCATAAAAATTAATTAATTTAAAATCTTGAAATGAAAAAAAGATATTTGAAACTAATTGCCGGTTTGATGTGTTTTAAAAATGTACAGCCCATTTCTCATTACTGATAGGCCATTTTCTCGGCCAGCCGAATGAAGCTCTCCTCGTCTTGAAAGATTTGCAGCCCAACAGGCCTGACAAAGCGACGTACTTTGCAAATCACAAAAAAAACTGGGCTGTGGCCGTGGACCCAGCTGTCAGCCTCTCCACGTATAGTACTCTTCCGATGGAAGTCAGTCGTTGACCACATTGACCACACCACGCCGAGAGCACCAAGGGGGTGGACGACGGCGAGGCCTTGGAAGGGGACGACATGGAGCCGGGGAAGACGTGATAGTGGATGCCCACGTGGAGAGGAGTACGAGGGTTCACTGGTTCGGCTGCGGCGTGAGGCTGCCGTTGCCGCAGAATAACAGGGGGTGTGGGTGAGTAGAGGGATACCCTGGGCCAGCGGTGGGAGTAGTAGGGGGCGGTGAGGCCTCCGCGACATCACAGCCGGCCACGAGAGGCAGGAGCACGCGGCACGACCGGGGCTGCTTTGGGCGGCTAGAGCAAGAAGACCAGAGGTTGAAGAAGCACTATGGCCATTGGATGGACATCATACGGTCACTGGAGCTAGAATCGTTCATATTGACTAAGTTGACAAAGCCCTCCGTCCTCGTCAACTTAGTAGGCCCACAAGTCAGCCACCCACTATGGTGGGTCCCAGCTAGCAGGGGGTATTCATTTTTTGGTGCGTAATAAGGAGGCACTGTCGGCCATGGACCTCATGGGTCCCAGCCGTCAGGCTCTCCACGTACAGTCCTCTTCCGATGAATCTCGTATGTTGACCATGCTGCGCCGAGCGCACCAAGGCGGTGGATGACGGTGAGGCCCCAGACTGGAATGACCCGGAGATGGGGAAGACGCGGCAGTGGAGTCGCAGAGAGAGAGAGGAGTGGGAAACTTGACTAGTTCGGGTGCGGGGTGGGCCTACACTCGGCAGAGAATAACAGGAGGTGCAGAGTGGAGGGATGGCCTGGCCATCGGCGGGGCAGCATTTTGCAGAGGAGCGCAAAACAACGCCGCTGGACGCTAAAGGCTGGAGCAGGCGGTTCCGGCAGCGCTGGGGGAAGAAGACGAGAGATTGAAGAAGAATGCCGGCCGTTGGATGTAAATCCAACGCCTTCTTAGGCTTCGACCTATTGGCCCACATGTCAGCCAATCCATTTGTTTTTTAGTCCATTTGGTGGGCTGGGTGAAACAATGATGTAGCAACTATGCAGCCCGTTTAAATCCCATTTGCATTTTTCTCGAAATCCACGGACTTGCTGGGCTGGATGAAAATATCATGTTGGGCTAGACGGAGAAATGTTATAAAAACATAAACACATGATTGCACGTCAGTAAAATGTTTCCAAGCTTATGTACGCAATCACTAGGAGTTAACTTGCCAAGTTATATATAAACAATTATTATTATTTTGTAAGAACTTTCAACTTATGAAATAAAATATCATTTTAATTTGATGAGTTAATAGTATGTGGGGTATTATTATTTTTTAGGCTAGACCTGGGACAGTTGAGTTGGTTCTAGGAGAAAGTACTGGGAGAAAAGTTAGTTTACATCGAAAAAGAAAGTGGGAGAAAATTCAGAGACCTGCTGGGTCCACCTGAGGATGGGAATATGTTGGGAGGAAGAAGATTCAAAGCACAGGAGCCGAGTGAACTAGTTTTTTTACGGACAAGTGAACTAGTTTACATACATAAGCAAATAGCCACTAAAAAAGCAATCAGGTTAATGGGTTCTTAAAAGAAATATTTCGGACAAAATAGATAATTACGACACGATCATTTGAGTGTTTCATGCATTAGCCTATGTGTCGCTGCGGCTGCGGCTGTCCGTGTACTCGTTGGTTACGGGAAGCAGACACGCCCTCATGTCCAAGATCTGCCTGTACATGTCGTAGCATGCGTATGCGTCCTTGGCCGCGTAGGTTATGTAGGCTAGATTCAGAGGTACCTCCCACGTGTTCAGGTCGTCTTCTTTCATGTTGGCGTATCAGGGGTCGATGATGGTCTCAGCGAGGTCAACCACAGCGTTCTTCCTTCTCTCCACCGTAGCGAAGGTGCAGTCGGCGCTACCGATGAAACGGGAGAATGCTCCAGAACCTGGTGCAGCCATAGGACTGAGGCGAGGTAGAGCTTCACCGAGTCCGTATCGTTGGTGTACATCACATTCAATTTGGTGCAGCCATAGGACTGAACAGCGAACTCAAAGGGGAACTCCTTGCTGAAGTCCATATCCAGCAGGCTCACCCCTCGGATCGCCATTGGAGTCTCTTCGAGTGAATGAATGTGTAGGCGGCGGCAGCAATTCGTTTTTCAGCTCTTGGGGAACTGGATTCAACAGTAAGCTGAGTGTGTACACGCGACAATAGTTACTACCCCTCCCTCATCCACTGCACGCCCGGCAGAAGATGCACCCTCGGCCACACGTCGGTTCACGAGCAGGTCTGTATTGGTACTGTAATAACAGGAGTTAGTGGTCACTTTACTTAAATTTAATTAGCTTTAATAGAAATTTGTACTTAAAACAAGCAATGCATTCGCTCGTTCTATCAGTGCCACAGGATCAACATGACAACAATTAGAATTATTATTCTCAGGACGCACACGATCAGCACATTTGTCGCACTTTCACAAAGATAATACTACCAAGTTTGAACTGTTTGTTATGGTTGCTGTCCTCTGCATCATCATGCCGTGTTTCCTAGCTTGCAAGATTCAGAACCAACAAATAAGATCCAAATAATAAGTACAGCAAAGATGCCTACACATCTCATTGATTCCCAGCTTGCAAGATTCAGAACCAACAAATAAGATCCAAATAATAAGTACAACAAAGATGCCTACACATCTCATTGATTCCCAGCTTGCAAGATTCAGAGCCAACAAATAAGATTCAAATAATAAGTACAACAAAGATGCCTACACATCTCACTGATTCCCAGCTTGCAAGATTCAGAACCAACCCATTAGAGCCTTTTGATAAAGTGAATATCGGGATTAAATCCATCTTGGCTAGCCATGCCATATAATCGAAGAACTTGGTGAATGCTCTTGACCGTCACAACATCTGTAGTTGAGTATTCCTGTTTGCACAGCATGTTTGCACAGCACAAACAAGGAGACAGAAGAGCATGATTTTTGCTTTAATAGCGGCCTCCTTGAACTCAACCTCCAGCTCTACTTGGATGAGGTCTGCCTGGAGTTCCATGATTCAATTCATGCGCCTTTTTCTGCAGTTCACCAGAAATGAAGCAAAGATTGCATCATTCAGCTAGGAAGAAGTACTTGCTCTTGTGAGCTGGCAGGTTCTTCTTTAGTAGTTGCACTAAAATTGAGGAACATTAAGGTTGGCTATCCGGCTCATGTAAGGCACAACTATAATTTTATTATCCTTTGGTGCAGTTCCACTAAAATAAAGTGCCATTGTGGTGATAGTCACGGCTCCATCTTGCAAAGGCTAATAAAATGTTGCACGAGATTACCAGCAGAACCTAACGGAGATTTTGGAAACTCCAATCACCATTTTGTGCAGTTCCACCAAAATTGAGAGATGTGCCCACGTGACATTTTAGTTGAACTGCACAAGACACTCATTCCAAAAAAAGTGTTTTGTGCGGTTCACCAAAAGGTCACAATAGCAACAAGGTGAAATGGATATCCCTATCTGCACAAAAAGATAGAAAGTAAACAGTTGCTGGTCAATAAGAATATACGAAACATATACAAAATGAAAAGAAGCATCTTAATTATGTTCATGGCAATCACGCAAGGACAGTAGAAATTTTAAAACGCCAGCAATGCTTCATGTTACCAGAAGCATTACGATCAACAATGAGATTCCTCAAGTATGGGATTACTTTAATGGTGGCATTGCTTGTTTACCAGACACAGTAAATCAACAGCAGCTAAAGAGTTGGTTTAAGGGCATGGGACCGTGGGGACACCAGGGCACTCAGCAGCGTAAAGGAGCAACTTACTTATCATACTGGGGAAAACAGTTGGAGTGTCCCTAAGGTATGACTGGAGGCATCTTATAACTGGAGGCATTAGATTAACAATAACACTGGTTAGACATGTCCCTAAGGTAACAGTGTGATCGCTTCATTTTATATGTGCCCTTACATTAACAAAAACAAAAGGTTGGTATAAGGACATGCGACAGTGGATGCACCAGCACAATGTACCTACAAGGAGGCATAAAGTTGTGATGCTGAGTTTGTTCATGCTATGTGAGGGCAACAAACCTAATCCTGAAGACCTTGTACTATGTGAGGGCAGCAAATCTAATCCTGGAGACCTTTTACTATGTGAGGGCAGCAAATCTAATCATGGAGACCTTTTACTATGTGAGGGCAGCAAATCTAATCCTGGAGACTTGTTACTATGTGAGGGCAGCAAATCTAATCCTGAGACCTTTTACTATGTGAGGGCAGCAAATCTAATCCTGAGACCTTTTACTCTGTGAGGAAAACAAAACTAATCCTGGAGACCTTTTACTATGTGATGGCAACAAATCTAATCCTGGACATACTCTGTTGACTTGTCCACCAGCCGCCACTTTCTATCCTTTTTTCAACCAATAATAGATTTGTTCCTTATCCAGTTTGTACCGTGTTTTCCCATTATTTCCCTTTTCAACCAAGAGACCAGTTGGGTATTCGGTCCCTACTACTTTCACCATATTATTTCCTCTTTGAATCAAGTCCTAGATTCATGCTACAACTTTCCCCCCTTTCTTCGTTGTTTGAGCAAAGCCCTAGATTCGAATGCATGAAATAGCTTTACCTCTAATAATACTAAATATTTAGGTGGCTTTGGAAGAGATGATGGGAGTAGAAAAAGATGCACATGCAAACACGTGGGGAGATGGGGTAGTAGATGATACGTCTCCATCGTATCTATAATTTTTGATTGTTCCATGCCAATATTATTCAACTTTCATATACTTTTTGGCAACTTTTTATATTATTTTTGGGACTAACATATTGATCCAGTGCCCAGTGCCAGTTCCTGTCTGTTGCATGTTTTTGGTTTCGCAGAATATCCATATCAAACGGAGTCCAAACGGGATAAAAACGGACAGAGCTTATTTTTGGAAAATATGGAAAATTCAGAAGGAAAATCAACGCGAACCAGTGCCCGAGGTGGTCACGAGGCAGGGGGTGCCCCCCCTTAGGGCGCGCCCCCTACCCTCGTGATCCCACTGTAAGTCGGTTGACACTCTTCTTTTGCCGCAAGAAAGCTAATATTCGGAAAAAAATCACGGCGAAGGTTTCAGGCCAATCGGAGTTACGGATCTCCATATATATACGAAACGGTGAAATAGAGCGAGAACATAACGCAGAAGCAGAGAGAAACAGAGAGATAGATCCAATCTTGGAGGGGCTCTCGCCCCTCCCATGCCATGGAGGCCAAGGACCAGAGGGGAAACCCTTCTCCCATCTAGGGAGGTGGTTAAGGAAGAAGAGGAAGAAGGGGGACCCTCTCCCCCTCTCCTCCGGTGGCGCCGGAACGCCGCCGTGGCCATCATCATCATCACCGCGATATTCACCAACACCTCCGCCATCTTCACCAACATCTCCATCACCTTCCCCGCTCTATCTACAGCGGTCCACTGTCCCGCAACCCGCTGTACCCTCTACTTGAACATGGTGCTTTATGTTTCATATTATTATCCAATGATGTGTTGCCATCCTATGATGTCTGAGTAGATTTTCGTTGTCCTATCAGTGGTTGATGAATTGCTATGATTGATCTAATTTGCTTGTGGTTATGTTGCTGTCCTTTGGTACCCATCATATAAGCATGCACGTGGATCACACCATAGGGTTAGTTGTATGTTGATAGGATTATGTATTGGAGGGCAAGAGTGACAGAAGCCTCAACCTAGCATAGAAATTGATGCATACGGGATTGAAGGGGGACCGCTATATCTTAATGCTATGGTTGGGTTTTACCTTAATGAAAATTAGTAGTTGCGGATGCTTGCTAATAGTTCCAATCATAAGTGCATAGAATTCCAAGTAAGGGATGACATGCTAGCAGTGGCTGTCGTGGTTCCAAGTATGACAGTAGTGTAGGGGGGTAAGTATGGAGAGGCAAGATCTTAGCTATGGAGAAGTTGTAAGCACGCAAGGTTTATGAGTTCAGGCCCTTCTCGGAGGAAGTAATAGCCCTACGTCTCAGAGCCTGGAGGCGGTCGACTGGATTATGTGAGTATGAATTATAGAGGTGCGAACCCTTGTCTCGGAGGAGGGGGGTGGCTTATATAGAGTGTGCCAGGACCCCGGCCAGCCCACGTTACAAAGGGTTTAATGTACATTAAGTCACAGCGTTACTGGTAACGCTAGCAATAAAGTGCTATGATGACCATAAAAGCTACTTAATGACCGACTGTTAGCGTGCGGAGTGACTTAGGTCTCCTAGCCGTCGAGTGGTTGGATCTTGGTTGAGTGATTGCTTCTTGGTCGAGTGTCTTCAAGTCTGTCGAGTGGAACACCTCCAAGTCGATTGAAAGGTGATTTCTTCTAGAGATGTCCTTGGGTAGGGCAGTTAGGACAGGTCCATGACCCTACCCTAGGTACATAGCTTCATCATTAGCCCCCGAATGGATCGAGGTTTGAGTGGGGAAGGAGTTGAGAACTTCTCCGACTCGTTTTTCATGCCGTGAGCATATATTGTTTCGGATCAACGGACCTGAGTGATGACAGCAACTTCCTTTTCAGTCGCCTTGATCCATTCTTAATTCTTCATCGAGTGAGTTTCTTTACTTGTAAGGCTCCGAGTGACGGTGCGGAGGAGATCTTTGGTCTGACAAGTTGTTTGCTACCCGCAGATTTCATGGGATCCGAATTTTGGGAAGTGCGCGGGACGGGGGAGGCTGCAGTAATCGGATGGGATAGAGCGGAGCTGCCTCGATCCCCGCGCCGCCTTTTTCGCCATGTATCGCGTGCGCGATCGTTACGGGATTTGACAGAGCCACCTGGGCCTACCCATCAGCCACTCGGAAACGGCCTCATATAAGGCGTTGGACCAGAGTCTCCTGAACAATGCGTTCCCATTTCCTCTTCTCCTCTTCACGCCCCTCCGCTGTGCTCGCTCTCGCCCCAGCATCACCGCTCCGTATGCGTCTCGCCGGCGACAATGGGGAAGGAGAAGATGGCGGCTCTGGAGCGGGCAAAGAAGGCGATGGTGAGGTCGAAGGGGAAGGCGACCAGCCGGGGCGGATCTTCCTCGCGGACCGGCCTGCCGAAGGGCTGGATCCAGGGCGACTGGATCCACTCGAGGATCACCCAAGAAGACCTCGACGACCTGGCCGAAGGGGGGCTGATCCCCTATGATTCGGCGCGGCTTCTGGGGAAGGAATCTGAGCAGCAACCTCGGGAGGGTGAGCGTATTCTTCTTTCCACCCACGTCGACCGTGGATTTTCCTTGCCTCCTCACCCTTTCTTTCGAGGGTTTATGAAGTTTTTTGGGGCACAACTCCACCATTTTACCCCCAACTCAATCATTTATCTCGCTGCTTTCATTTCTTTGTGTGAGAATTTCCTGGGTTGCCGGCCTCACTGGGGTCTTTTCAAGTATATTTTCACTTGTCGCTCCCAGACAGTGAAAAAGGCTAATCCGAGTGACGAGAGGACCCAAGTGATCCAGATGTGTGGAGGTCTTGGCATCCAGATGAGAGGGAAAAGCTCCTTTCCAGCCATGATTCTTCCGGACTCAGTTCGCGGATGGCAGTCGACCTGGTTTTACTGTAAAGACCAGTCGACGCCAGGGCAATCGACTGGCCTCCCTCCCTTTACCATGGACCGAGTGGAGAAACCCTCCCCTTTGAAGGTTCTCCCGGAGGAGAAGGCGCACGTGAAGGTGTTGGTCAATCGAGTGGTCCAGCTTATTCATGACGGGGTCACTGGTATGGATCTCTTGGAGGTCTTCCTTAAGCGGCGCATCCAGCCTCTTCAAGCTCGAGACCATCCGATGTGGATGTATTCGGGTCTTGAAGACTCCACTCGGATCCACCCGAAGGAGGTCGACGACGACACACTGGAGAAGTGGCTGTCGGGCATTACCGAGAACAAGGACAATCCCAGGGGAGCCAAGAGAGTTCCCCCATTCGACTGGTCTCATGCACCAGAGCAGGTCTGATTCTGAGTTTTTGCTTGTAATCTGAATTCACTCGCGCAGCTGCCTATATTGCGTCGACTGACTTTGTTCTCCTTGCTTTCTTTCAGGCCATTATTGAAATGTATTCAATGCCCAACGGGGAGCAAGAGCAAGCACTAGAAGGCGAGGTGAGTGGCGGCGACAGTGGCGAGTGGACTTCTCATGGTGAAGGGGATGGAGGAAGCAACGACTCAAGTGATGGAGAAGAAGTCGAGACGCCCCCTCGCAGGGAGAGGCGATCCAAGCTCGACCAAGAACGACCGAGTGCCCGCGACAAGGAAACTACTCAGGCTGGTCAGTCTTCGAAGCGTCCTCGGATCTCTTCACCAACCCCGACTGAGAAGGTGCCAAAGCACCCCAAAGTTGCAGAGCCGAGGACTCGGAAGGCGTTGCCGAAGATCAAGATTGATATCCCCGTCGCCTCCGCGTGAGTGTCTCTCTTTGTATTCACTCGACGCTCCACGCTGTTTGTTTTTCTTGTTTTAACTGGAAGAACTTTGGAATTGTCAACGCTGCCACTTCCGGGACCTCAGCTTACAGGGATGATGATGAGGTGATGGAGGATGCGGTCACTTCTAATCCGGGTATGATTTCTGCCATACTATCTTTATTCGGTCGATTCAACTGCACTGTGCATCATTGGGTGACGTGATTTTGGCAATTGAACTTTGCACAGCTCCCAACATTATTGACCTCCCTGATGATGATGAAGAGCCCGAGAGGCCTTTGACGAGGAAGAATAGGCGAGCTCCTGTAAGTGAGGCGCTACAGTCGACACTGAGGGCGGAACCAGTCGTTCAGGACACTGGCGACGTCAATCGGGGTTCTGTTACCTTCACCGAGCCACTGTCGAGTGCCTTGCCTTCTTCGTCGACTGCTCGGGCCCCTGTCGACCCGCCTTCAGTTTTTGCGACGAGGTGAATGCTTCTAGGAAGCTATACGCCAGGCGGGCATTATGATGGAGAAGATGAAGACGGTGCGGGACGCCAGCCAAGCCGCCTATGATGCCAGCTCGGCTCTCTAGAGCAATGTTCAGGTTAGTTGGTCGCCGCTTGTTCTGTTAGGATATGCTATCTGAAGACTCTTTCCGAAAATCTTTTCATCTGTACACCCACTAGGTGTGTCTATTGAATTTTTTGGACTAGTGGGGGCACGCTGAGTGCACCCACTGGGTGTAGTCCCCGAGACTACGGTGGAGTGCTGGCAGTCGACTGTAGTCTTTGTATTTTGTCGAATGTATAAATAGTTTGTCTCTTCCACTCGGTCTGGTTGAGTGGGATCAGAACCGGTGGGGGCACGCAATGTGCACCCACTGGGTGTAGTCCCCGAGACTACGGTAGACTGTTGGCAGTCGACTGTAGTCTGAGTTCTACTTTCTCTCTTTCTTCCTTTTTTTTGGACTGGACTTCGGCGGGCCGGTCGAGTGGGATCAGA
Source organism: Triticum dicoccoides (assembly GCF_002162155.2). Lineage (NCBI taxonomy): Eukaryota > Viridiplantae > Streptophyta > Magnoliopsida > Poales > Poaceae > Triticum > Triticum dicoccoides. Next base: position 726,688,219 of record NC_041384.1, read on the forward strand.
ACCGGTGGGGGCACGCAAAGTGCACCCACTGGGTGTAGTCCCCGAGACTATGGTGGACTGCGGGCAGTCGACCGTAGTCTTAGTATTTATTTCCTTTGTTGTTTTTCGCTGTAAAATAACTTCTCCCCTTTGATTTCAGAAATCTTGTGATCTTGGAGCTCACTTTGCTAACTTGGAGATGCAGCAGATTCAACTGAACCTTGACTTGGAGCTTGCCAGGACAGAGCTGCAAAAGGTCAGAGACGGCGCCACTGGTAAGACGAGTTTGTCGACTGGTCAGTTTTAGGCTCGAGTACCCTTCTGCTATTTCTAAATCAATCATCATTTCTTTGCAGAAAAACTGAGAGAAGCTCTGGTGAAGAAGGATGAGGATTTGGCTGCTGCTCGTAAGGAGGCTGACGACAGGACCGCTCTGGCCGAACAGAAGCTGGCTTCGGTCGGCCAGTTGGAAGAAGAGAATACCAGGCCGAAGACCGCTCTGAATGACTCCAACAAGGAGTGCTCGCGCTGGAAAAAGGCGAATCTCGTCCAGGGCGAGAAAATGGAAAGCATTGCTCGCAGGAGGGATGATCTGGAGAGGTATCTGAGAAGTCTTGCCAAGAAGTTGTTCGTCAAGCTCGAAGGTGCACATTCTGTTCCGACTGATATTTTTTGTGTCGACTCAGTGTACGAAAATTGACTTATCCTTGGATCATGAATGAAGAGTTTTGCCAGAACTTTGAAGAGGAGACTGGGCGGATCGAACCAGGTTTGGATCCAATCAACTCTCTCGTGAAAGATGAAACTGCCATGAATCTGCTCCGTCTGGAATCTCGCATCAACAGTGCCGTGGACTACTTGGCTCGACTGAAGGTCGCCATGTCACGGATTGACCCGGCACTTTGGCCAGAGGCCACACTCCAAAATGATCTTGTGTCTCTGATGACTCGGCTTAACGGAATCCCTGACCGAGTGCTGGAGTGGAAGAAGTCTTCTGCTCGGTGTGGCGCTGATGTGGCTCTGTCTTTGGTTCGTGTCCACTACAAGGAGGTGCGACAAGATAAGCTGGCTGCAATCAAGGTCGCCAACACCCAGAAGCACGACTTCGAAACTTTTATGGAGACTTTCATTGCTGCCGCCACTCGGATTGCCAATGGCGTCGACCTAGACGAGTTCGTCGAGCCTGCCAGCCCTCCTCCCGCGGAGTGAACAAACTCTTATGTCCCACCTTAAATTTGCCTCGGAATGCCAATTGGTTTTTGTAACCGTTAAACTTTTTCGGGCTGCATGCCTGAGTACTTCGATCTGTGATCCGGAACCTTTAGAATTTATCTAAACTTGGTTTACCGTTGAATATCTTTATGAATCTCCTGCTGAGTGAACCCATTCTTCATTCGAGACAACTTTTGTATTCGCAGCGCAGCTCCGAAGGAGAGGGAAGGAGTCGACCCATGTCTTGTCGCTCTTGTGGGTCGGCGACAGAGTGCACATCGTATTTGTGGCGGAGCTCTCCAGGGGAAGGCGGCGGTCGACCCACACCTTGTTACTGCAGAGCGGGACGGAGCGCACATTGTATTTGTGGTGAAGCTCTCCAGGAAAAGGTGGCAGTCGACCCGCACTTCGTTACTGTAGAGCGGGATGAATCGCGCATTGTATTTGTGGCGAAGCTCCCTAGGAGAAGGTGGCAGTCAACTTGCCCCTCGTCGTCCTTGAGGATTGAGATGTGTTTCGTACTTAGGTGAGTTCTGGATTGTAGCTAAGCCCCCGAGTGGGAGGATTCTTCTCCACTCGGTAGGATTTTTTCAAACTTAGGCGAGTGCCAGACTGCAGCTAAGTCTCTAAGCGAGAGAACTTAGGCGAGTACTGGACTGCATCTAAGCCCCCGAGTGGGAGGATTGCTCTCCACTCGGTAGGATTTTTTCAAACTTAGGCGAGTGCCGGACTGCAGCTAAGTCTCCAAGTGAGAGAACTTAGGCGAGTACTGGACTGCAGCTAAGCCCCCGAGTAGGAGGATTG
>NC_041384.1:726691192-726718090 GCF_002162155.2 Triticum dicoccoides
GTACTGGACTGCAGCTAAGCCCCCGAGTGGGAGGATTGCTCTCCACTCGGTAGGATTTTCAAATACTTAGGCGAGTGCCAGACCGCAGCTAAGTCTCCAAGTGAGAGAACTTAGGTGAGTACTAGACTGCAGCTAAGCCCCCGAGTGGGAGGATTGCTCTCTGCTCGGTAGGATTTTTTCAAACTTAGGCAAGTGCCGAACTGCAGCTAAGTCTCCAAGTGAGAGAACATAGGCGAGTACTGGACTGCAGCTAAGCCCCCGAGTGGGAGGATTGCTCTCCACTCGGTAGGATTTTTTAAATACTTAGGCCAAACGGATTCGCAGCTAAGCCCCGAGTGGGAGGCTGGCTCGCCACTCGGTAGGAAACTGTTTTTACAAACTTAGGCGAAGCGGATCCGCAGCTAAGCCACCCACTGGGGGATTTCTTACGCAAACAAAAACAATAATAATCACTGGGAAAATTATAACATCTTGTCTTTGATAAATAAACTACAGGAGTTTTTCTTATTACATCTCATCCGAGTGAGAATTCAAGTATAAAAGGGGCGGAGTAGCTCCGCATTCCAGGCTCGTGGCTCATCAATCTGGCGATCGACATTGTAGAGGTGGTATGCTCAATTGTGGAGGACTCTGGTGACTATGAAGGGTTCTTCCCAAGTAGGAGCGAGCTTGTGTGATTTCTGCTGATCCACTCGGAGGACTAAGTCTCCTTCTTGGAAGGCTCAGCTCTTCACGTTTCTGGCATGGAATCGACGCAAGTCTTGCTGATAGATGGTCGATCGAATCAAGACCATTTCTCTTTCTTCTTCTAGGAGGTCGACTGCGTCCTGCCAGGCTTGTTCTACTTCATCTTCAGAGTAGAGCTCGACTCGGGGAGCGTTGTGAAGCAGGTCACTCGGTAAGACTGCCTCGGCTCCGTAGAATAGAAAGAATGGGGTTCTTCCGGTCAATCGATTCGGGGTTGTCCTCAATCCCCAAAGGACTGATGGAAGCTCATCGACCCATGCACCTGTTGCGTGCTTGAGATCGCGCATCAATCAAGGTTTCAGTCCTTTGAGAATTAGGCTGTTTGCCCTTTCTGCTTGCCCATTCGACTGGGGGTGAACGACGGAAGCATAGTCGACCCGAGTGCCCTGAGAGGCGCAAAAGGCCCTGAATTTGTCGGAATCGAAGTTTGACCTATTGTCCATGATGATGCTGTGCCGAACTCCATATCTGAATATCAACTCTCTGATGAAACTGATAGCGGTGCAAGCATCGAGATTCTTGATAGGCTTGGCTTCAATCCATTTGGTGAACTTGTCGACTGCTACTAGCACATGAGTGAAGCCGCTCCTGCCTGTGCTCAGTGGTCCAACCATGTCCAGCCCCCAAACAGCGAAGGGCCAGACGAGTGGAATGGTTTTCAGGGCTGACGCGGGCTTGTGTGGCATATTGGAGTAATACTGACATCCTTCACATTTCTCGACTATCTCTTTTGCCATCTCATTGGCTCTTGGCCAGTAGAACCCCGCTCGGTATGCTTTAGCCACAATGGTCCGAGAGGACGCATGATGACCACAGGTCCCCGAGTGGATATCGTTAAGGATCATCTGTCCTTCTTCTGGTGTAATACACTTCTGGCCGACCCTAGTTGCGCTTTCTCTATATAACTGTCCCTTTATGACTGTAAAGGCCTTGGATCGACGAACGATCTGTCGAGCCTCTTCTTCGTCTTCTGGGAGTTCTTTCCTTAGGATGTACGCGATGTACGGTTCTATCCAGACGGGAGTGATAACCAAGACTTCCATCATCAGGTCGACCACAGCTGGAACTTCAACTTCAGTCGGATCCGTGGTGCTTTTTGGCTGCGGGGCCTCTTCAGTGAAGGGATCCTCCTGGACTGATGGTGTGTGGATGTGTTCCAAAAACACATTGCTGGGAATGGCTTCTCTTTTGGAACCTATTTTTGCCAGATCATCAGCTGCTTGATTTTTCAGTCGGGGTATGTGATGAAGCTCTAACCCCTCGAATTTCTTCTCCAGCTTTCTCACTGCATTGCAATAACCAGTCATGGCTGGACTTCTGACGTCCCATTCCTTCATCACTTGATTAACCACCAAATCTGAGTCGCCATAGACCATGAGGCGACGGACGCCGAGTGAAATGGCCATGCCCAACCCATATAAAAGTGCTTTGTATTCTGCCTCGTTGTTAGAGGAATCAAAGTGGATTTGAAGAACATATCTGAGTTTATCTCCTCTGGGGGAGACAAACACTACTCCGGCATTGGAACCATTTAGCATCTTGGAACCGTCGAAGAACATGGTCCAATGCTCCGAGTGAACCTGAGTCGGCAGTTGCTGTTCAATCCACTTGGCGACGAAATCCGCGATTGCCTGGGACTTGATAGCTTTCTTTGCCTCAAACTTGATATCTAGAGGAAGGAGTTTAATCGCCCATTTTGCCACTCGACCAGTTGCGTCCCTGTTATGCAAGATCTCTGACAACAGAGCGTCGCTGACGACTGTAATGGAATGATCAGAGAAGTAGTGGGCAACTTTCTTTGTGGTCATATAAATCCCATATACGAGCTTCTGATAATGAGGATATCTTTGCTTCGATGGGGTCAAGACTTCAGAAATATAATACACTGGGCACTGAACTTTGAAGGTTTTCCCTTCTTCTTCCCGCTCGACCGTAAGTACCATACTGACAACTTGTCCTATGGCTGCAATGTAAAGCAGCAAAGGCTCCTTGCTGATTGGGGTAGCAAGCACCAGCTGGGTGGAGAGCAGAGCTTTGAGCTCTGCGAACGCTGCGTCAGCTTCAGGAGTCCACTCGAACTTGTCAGACTTCTTCATCAATAGGTAAAGAGGCAATGCCTTTTCACCGAGACGAGATATGAATCGACTTAGGGCGGCCAAGCAACCAGTAAGCTTCTGAACATCGTGCACTCGCACAGGACTTTTCATTCGGAGTATAGTACCGACTTTTTCTGGATTGGCGTCGATTCCCCGTTCGGAAACGAGAAAACCGAGTAACTTTCCGCCAGGAACCCCGAATGTGCATTTTGATGGATTAAGCTTGATATCAAACCTTCTGAGGTTGGCAAAGGTTTCAGCAAGGTCAGTCAGCAGGTCGGAACCCTTCCGTGACTTGACCACAATATCATCCCTGTACGCCTCCACATTCTGACTGATTTGGGTGAGCAAACACTTCTGAATCATCCTCATGAATGTGGCTCCAGCATTCTTGAGGCCGAATGGCATGGTAACATAATAGAAGCACCCGAATGGAGTGATGAAAGCTGTTTTGATCTCGTCAGGCCCATACAAACGGATCTGATGGTACCCGGAATAGGCGTCTAAAAAAGGCAGTCGCTCACATCCCGCAGTCGAGTCGACTATCTGGTCGATGCGGGGAGAGGAAAATGATCTTTCGGGCAGGCCCGATTTATATGTTTAAAGTCAATGCACATGTGAAGTGACTTGTCCTTCTTGGGGACCATGACAACATTGGCGAGCCACTCGGAGTGGTAGATTTCTCGGATGAATTCCTCCGCTAAGAGCCAAGCTACCTCTTCGCCAATGGCCTTTCTCTTCTGGACGGCGGACCATCGGAGATGTTCCTTGACATGTTTTACTTTTGAGTCGACTCTTAGGCGGTGCTCAGCCAGCTCCCTGGGAACACCCGGCATGTCAGAAGGCTTCCATGCGAATATGTCCCAGTTCTCACGGAGGAACTGGATGAGCGCTTCTTCCTATTTGGAGTCGAGTGTTGTCGAGATATGAGTTGGAGCAGCGCTGGGGTCGGTCGGGTGGATGTGAGTTGTCTTCGTATCGCCAGTCGACTGAAAAGCTGACTCTTTAGCGGGCTTCTTGGCTCGCAAGAAATCACTCGGGTCTGCAGTCTTCTGGTATTCCTGCAACTCCACCACTGCCATCTGAGCATCGGTGATTTTCGAACCTTTCTGAAAACATTCTTCCACTTTCTTCCGATTGCTCGTAATAGTGATCACACCTTTGGGGTCAGGCATCTTCAATTTAGATACACATAACATGGTCGGGCCATGAAGCGTGCATAAGCCGGCCTGCCCAAAATAGCGTGGTAGGCACTTTGGAAGTCTACAACTTCAAATGTCAACTTCTCTTTGCGGTAATTCTTGGAATCACCGAAAACCACATCAAGAGCAATCTGGCTGAGTGATTCAGCCTTCTTCCCAGGAATGACCCCATGGAAACTCATGTTGCTGGCACTGAGTCTGGACATCGGAATGCCCATCCCTTTCAACGTCTCAGCATACAATATGTTCAAACCACTGCTACCATCCATCAGGACTTTGGTCAGTCGAGTGCCTTCAACAACTGGGTCGACCACCAAAGCTTGCCTCCCAGGGGTGGCGATGTGCGTTGGGTGGTCAGACTGGTCAAATGTTATGGCAGTCTGAGACCATTTCAGGTAACTAGGTGTCACCGGAGCGACCATATTCACCTCTCAGTTAATAATTTCAGTCGACTTTTGCTTTCAACATCGGCGAAAATCATCAGCGTGGAATTGACCTGAGGGTATCCGTCATCACTATCTTCTTTGTCCTCGACCTTGTTCGACTCCTTTTCCTTACCTTTGGGTTGCTTGCCCTGGAACTGCTGGATCAAGAGTCGACACTGTCGAGTGGTATGTTTCGGGTAAATGAAAGTACCCTCTTCATCTTTCTTTGTGTGGACGAGACATGGTAAGTCAAACACATCATTTCCGTCCTGGTCTTTAACCTTTTTGGGGTTCCAAGGTCCTTTAGGTTTCCCTTTAAACTTTCCTTGGGTTAAAGCCAAGGCTTCTCCGGGAGCCACTGGCTTGGCTTTCCGCTTCTGTTTCCAATTGGAATTTCCTCCGGTTTCTTGGGCGACTGACTTGAGCTTGCCACTCCTGAGTCGATCCTCATCTTCACCATTAGCGTACTTGGTGGCAATCTCCATCATCCGATTCAGGGACATATCTCCAGTTCGACAAAATTTCAAATTCAGTTCTCTGTACTTGACGCCTTCCTTGAAGGCACAAACTGCTTGGTGGTCAGGCACATTCTCCACCGAGTGATGTAACGTGATCCACCTCTGGATGTAATCCCTCAAAGTTTCATTCGGCTTCTGCACGCAAGACCGCAGTTCCGTCAGCCCTGCCGATCGCTTGCATGTGCCTTCAAATGTGGTGACGAACACTCGGGAGAGATCTTCCCAAGTGTAAATGCTGCTAGGTGCTAACTGGTTCAGCCATGCTCTGGCCGAGCCCTCCAACATGAGAGGCAGGTGCTTCATGGCCACTTCGTCATTGCCGCCGCCAATCTAGACGGCCACTCGATAGTTCTCAAGCCAAGTATCAGGCTTGGACTCACCAGTGAACTTACTGACTCTAGTCGCCAACCTGAAGTTGGGAGGAATCACAGCGGCCCTGATGACTCTACTAAAGCACTCTAGCCCCGAAACATGTACTCTACTGCTGGTAGGTGCATCTCTGTCGTGGCCTTCTCGGTGAGCCCTGTTCCTGTCGACCAAACCTTGGATGAGAATGGATCTCCCGTCAAAGCCGGGCCCTCTGGGGTCGACTGGAATCCTTCGCCCACCACTATGAGGGCGCCTATCATCCTGCTGGCGAGGCACATACGACCCTCTCCTCGGGGAAGGCATGGGCACTCGACGTCGACCGTCACGATCGACTCAGTGATCATACTGCTCATGGTTCCCATACTGGTCACGCCGGTCTCCACGTCCCTCACGCCTAGGGGGCGATCTCGGGCTGTGAGCCGACTGGACTATGTTCGTGGCAACGGATCTGCTGTGAATCCTGTTCCGCAACTGAGAAACAGTGGAATTCTGATCTCCTGCTGCCCGGAGTAATGGTCTAATCTGCAGCAAGCCTCTGCCAGCCTCCGACTGGGAAGGATGAATCAACTCCGCTATACGGGCCGCAGCTGCTAAATTCTGAATCAGAGTTCGATATACCTGCGGGGGCGGGAAGGGATGACGTCGACTGGATTCGAGAACCTGTTGTCGCGCACGCTCGTCGAGTGCTCGCTGGAGATTCTCCAGTCGAGTGCGCTTGGCCAAGTTTGCCAGGCGTGCGTCCTGCAAGGCGCGAGCCTCGGGGGTTTCTCCAACGATAGGAGTGTGCAGTGCATCCATGTTCCGGCGGCGAAGTTCTTCTCTCTGCAGCGACGTGAGAGGCTCGGGAAGATACTCCTCATGGAGACGCGACGGGTTGCCTCCACCCGCGCCTCCTTCGGTGCTGGGAAAACCGGGAGGACTGGGCAGTCCATCGACCATCAGAACCTCCGCCGCCGGATCGCTGCTGTCGCACTCAGATGCGGTCTCTGCGGAGCCAGTCGACAGGTCGAACAGGCCGTAGAGGGATTCGTCGGGCTCAATTGTCGTGACTTGAGGGGTGGCCGACTGACGTGCCACTGCGTGTCTCACCGACCGCTGAAGTCTCGACTGACCGGAGCGCTTGCGCCAGCGGGAAACAGGGAGGGAGGACAACACAGGAGTCGACCGGTAGGGGGTTGACGGTTGCCGCAGGAGAACACCGCGGACGGACGCGCTAAAGTGCGTTTCCGCACGAACAGGGAGTGCGTCCACGTCGAGCAGAGCCCCCTGGAGCCAAGCAGAGTCGTCGACGATGAACGCGAGCGCGCCGAGACGGATCTCGCGGCCCTCCACTGAAACTCCGCCGAAAACCATGATGATTCGGGTCGGGAAAGGTCGCAACTCCTCCAACAAACGCTAAAACACCTGCCCCACGGTGGGCGCCAACTGTCGTGGTTCTAAGTCTGACAGTAGTGTAGGGGGGTAAGTTTGGAGAGGCAAGATCTTAGCTACCGAGAAGTTGTAAGAACGCAAGGTTTACGAGTTCAGGCCCTTCTTGGAGGAAGTAATAGCCCTACGTCTCAGAGCCCGGAGGCGGTCGACTGGATTATGTGAGTATGAATTACAGAGGTGCGAACCCTTGTCTCGGAGGAGGGGGGTGGCTTATATAGAGTGCGCCAGGACCCCGGCCAGCCCACGTTACAAAGGGTTCAATGTACACTAAGGCAGGTCGTTACTGGTAACTCTAGCAATAAAGTGCTATGACGACCATAAAAGCTACTTAATGACCGACCGTTAGCGTGCGGAGTGACTTTAGGTCTCCTGGCCGTCGAGTGGTTGGATCTTGGTCGAGTGATTGCTTCTTGGTCGAGTGTCTTCGAGTCTGTCGAGTGGAACACCTCCAAGTCGATTGAAAGGTGATTTCTTCTAGAGATGTCCTTGGGTAGGGAAGTTAGGACAGGTCCATGACCCTACCCTAGGTACATAGCTTCATCAGTGGCCTCCCCCACATAATACTTGCTATCGGTCTAATAAAGTAGTCAATTGCTTAAGGGCCAATTTCGCAACTCCTACCACCACTTTTCCACACTCGCTATATTTACTTTATTGTTTCTTTATCTAAACAGCCCCTACTTTGTATTTACGTACTCTTTATTATCTTGCAAACCTATCCAACAACACCTACAAAGTACTTCTAGTTTCATACTTGTTCTAGGTAAAGCGAACGTCAAGTGTGCGTAGAGTTGTATCGGTGGTCGATAGAACTTTAGGGAATATTTGTTCTACCTTTAGCTCCTCGTTGGGTTCGACACTCTTACTTATCGAAAACTGTTGCGATCCCCTATACTTGTGGGTTATCAAGACCCTTTTCTGGCGCCGTTGCCGGGGAGCAATATCGTGGGGTGAATATTCTCGTGTGTGCTTGTTTGCTTTATCACTATGTAATTTTTATTTGTTGTTCTTAGTTGTTCTTTATCTTTAGTTATGGATATGGAACATGAAATACCAAAAAAATTAGGTGTACTTTCTGCTCATGGAGATGGGGAACCTCCTAAAACCCTCGATGCTGGTTATGTGAAAGATATCATGTACTACTTTAATAATCCTGAGAAAACCCCATTCAATTATGTTATGGGAGTAACGTTGGATCAGCGTGAATACTTTAGGGATTATCGCTTGACACAAAAAGGGAAACTATTATGGGATCAAATTTATATATTGAAGTGGTATGCTAGACAACTATGCTCGGAATATGATTATACTTGTTGCTCTAGGATGAATTCTCCACACCTCCCCTTTTCATGCAAATTTAATGATAATGAAACCTTGGCTTCTTATGCTAGAGGTATATATGATTACTATGATGTGGAACAAATAGAAGAATTTGTTGCTTTTATGGGTGCTTATGAAATTGAATCTATGTTTAAAGAGTTTGATGATATTGATGATGCTTGGTATAGATTTGAAAATTTAGCTATCCTCAAATATTGCTATGAGAATTATGAATACAATTATGAAATTAATGCACTTATTAAGAAAGTCTCCGCTGTCCAAGAAGAGACAAATATTTTGCAGGAGTCTATGGAAGAAGAAGTTGATGACACTATGAGCCCATTGGATGAAAAAGATGAGGAGGAGAGCGAAGAACAAAAGGAGGAAGAGCGGATTGATCACCCATGCCCACCTTCTAATGAGAGTAACTCTTCAACTCATACATTGTTTAATTCCCCTTCGTGCTTACCGAAGGATGATTGCTATAATGACTATTATGATCCCTATGATTCTTTTGAAATATCCCTTTTTGATGATGCTTGCTATGCTTATGGCCAAGATGCCAATATGAATTATGCTTATGGAGATAAACTTGCTATAATTACTTATGTTAAACATGAAATTGTTGCTATTGCACCCACGCATGATAGTCCTATTATCTTTTTGAATTCTCCCGATTATACTATATTGGAGAAGTTTGCACTTATTAAGGATTATATTGATGGGTTGCCTTTTACCGTTGCACATGATGATTTCGATAAATATAATATGCATGTGCTTGCTGCTCCTACTTACAATTGTTATGAGAGAGGAACTATATCTCCACCTCTCTACGTTTCCAACATGATAAAATTGCAAGAAACTATTTATACTATGCATTGGCCTTTACTAGGTGTGCATGAATTGTTCTTTTATGACATGCCGATGCATAGGAAGAGAGTTACACTTCGTCATTGCTTGATATATGTTGCTTTGTGCTCACTACTAAATTACAAATCATTGTTAATTAAAATTGGCTTTGATATACCTTGGGATCCGGGTGGATCCACTACTTGAGCACTATATGCCTAGCTTAATGGCTTTAAAGAAAGCGCTGCCAGGGAGACAACCCGGAAGTTTTAGAGAGTCATTTATTTCTGTTGAGTCCTTTCATATAGTTTAAAAACAACAAAAATAAAGAGGGGAACCCAAAACTTTTTCAAAAAGGAAAGCGAAAGTGAGAAAGACAAGCATTGTTGAAGTGGGAGAGCTCCTTGAACTTTGTTCATGCTCACGGCAACTTTGTGAATCTTGATTACAGAAACTTTTCAATAAAAATAAATATCCCCTTGTACAATTCCATTGTATTATAAAAATAATGTGCCAAGGTTTGCCTTTAGGATGTTTACATTTCCTTGATGGTTTGTACGGTGCAGGACAGAAACTTTGTCTGTAGTGCGCGATTTTACATTTTTAGCTGGAACGTCAAATAGTTCTCATTTTTTTTGCACTGTCTTCCTATACAAATTTTTTATTTTTCCTAATTTTGGCATAATGTTTCAAGTATGATAAGTATGGTGAATGTTCAGATTATTACAGACTGTTCTGTTTTAGACAGATTCTGTTTTCGGTGCATAGTTTGCTTGTTTTGATGAAACTATCGATTTATATTAGTGGATTAAGCCATGAAAAAGTTATATTACAGTAGACACAATGGAAAAACAAAATATGAATTGGTCTTCAACAGTACTTAGAGTAGTGATCTGCTTTATTATACTAACGGATCTTACCGAGTTTTCTGTTGAAATTTTGTGTGGATGAAGTGTTCGATGATTGAGAAGGTATCGATGTGAGAAGAAGGAAGAGAGGCAAGAGCTCAAGCTTGGGGATGCACGAGGCACCCCAAGTAAATATTCAGGGAGACTCGAGCGTCTAAGCTTGGGTATGCTGGGGAGGCATCCCCTCTTTCTTCAACAAATATTGGTATGTTTTCGGATTCGTTTCGTTCATGCGATTTGTGCAAGTCTTGGAGCGTCTTTTGCATTTAGGTTTTTATTTTTCTTTTTTTGCACCATGCTGGTATGAGATAGTCCTTGGTTGATTTATAGAATGCTCTTTGCACTTAACTTATATTCTTTGAGTATGGCTTTATAGAATGCTTCATGTGCTTCACTTATATCATTTGAAGTTTGGATTGCCTGTTTCTCTTCACTTAGACAACCTCTATTTGTAGAATGCTCTTTTGCTTCACTTATATTTGTTAGAGCGTGGGCATATCTTTTGTAGAAAGAATTAAAATCTCTTGCTTCACTTATATCTATTTAGAGACATTATAGGAACTGGTCATTCACATGGTTAGGCATAAAATCCTACATAAACTTGTAGATCACTGAATATGATATGTTTGATTCCTTGAAATAGTTTTGCGATATAAAGGTGGTGATATTAGAGTCGTTCTAGTTGTGTAATTGTGAAATTGAGAAATACTTGTGTTGAGGTTTGCAAGTCCCGTAGCATGCACGTATGGTGAACCGTTATGTAACGAAGTTGGAGCACGAGGTGTTTATTGATTGTCTTCCTTATAAGTGGCGGTCGGGGACGAGCGATGGTCTTTTCCTACCAATCTATCCCCCTAGGAGCATGCGTGTAGTACTTTGTTTCGATGACTAATAGATTTTTGCAATAAGTATGTGAGTTCTTTATGACTAATGTTGACTCCATGGATTATACGCACTCTCACCCTTCCATCATTGCTAGCCTCTCTAGTACCGCGCAACTTTCGCCGGTACCATAAACCCACCATATACCTTCCTCAAAACAGCCACCATACCTACCTATTATGGCATTTCCATAGCCATTCCGAGATATATTGCCATGCAACTTTCCACTGTTCCGTTTATTAGGACACGCTTCATCATTGTCATATTGCTTTGCATGATCATGTAGTTGACATCGTATTTGTGGCAAAGCCACCGTTCATAATTCTTCCATACATGTCACTCATGAGTCATTGCATATCCCGGTACACCGCCGGAGGCATTCATATAGAGTCATATCTTGTTCTAAGTATCGAGTTGTAATTCTTGAGTTGTAAGTAAATAAAAGTGTGATGATCATCATTATTAGAGCATTGTCCCAGTGAGGAAAGGATGATGGAGACTATGATTCCCCCACAAGTCGGGATGAGACTTCGGACGAAAATAAATAAATAAAAGAGGCCAAAGAAGCCCAAATAAAAAAAGAGAAAAGAGGCCATAAAAAAAGAGAAGGCCCAAATAAAAAAATAAAAAAATAAAAAAATGAGAGAAAAAGAGAGAAGGGACAATGCTACTATCCTTTTGACACACTTGTGCTCCAAAGTAGCACCATGATCTTCATGATAGAGAGTCTCCTATGTTGTCACTTTCATATACTAGTGGGAATCTTTCATTATAGAACTTGGCTTGTATATTCCAATGATGGGCTTCCTCAAAATGCCCTAGGTCTTTGTGAGCAAGCAAGTTGGATACACACCCACTAGTTTCTTTTGTTGAGCTTTCATACACTTATAGCTCTAGTGCATCCGTTGCATGTCAATCCCTACTCACTCACATTGATATCTATTGATGGGCATCTCCATAGCCCGTTGATACGCCTAGTCGATGTGAGACTATCTTCTCCCTTTTTGTCTTCTCCACAACCACCATTCTATTCCACCTAAAGTGCTATGTCCATGGCTCACGCTCATGTATTGCGTGAAAGTTGAAAAGGTTTGAGAACATCAAAAGTATGAAACAATTGCTTGGCTTGTCATCGGGGTTGTGCATGATGTAAATATTTTGTGTGGTGAAGATGGAGCATAGCCAGACTATATGATTTTGTAGGGATGAGCTTTCTTTGGTTATGTTATTTCAATAAGACATAATTGCTTGGTTGGTATGCTTGAAATATTAGTCTTTATGTCAAAAGATAGATTATTGCTTTGAATCACTCGTGTCTTAATATTCATGCCATGATTAGACATATGATCAAGATTATGCTAGGTAGCATTCCACATAAAAAAATATCTTTTTTATCATTTACCTACTCGAGGACGAGCAGGAATTAAGCTTGGGGATGCCGATGCATCTCTGTCGTATCGATACTTTTTGATTGTTCCATGCCAATATTATTCAACTTTCATATACTTTTTGGCAACTTTTTATATTATTTTTGGGACTAACATATTGATCCAGTGCCCAGTGCCAGTTCCTGTCTGTTGTATGTTTTTGGTTTCGTAGAATATCCATATCAAACGGAGTCCGAACGGGATAAAAATGGACGGAGCTTATTTTTGGAAAATATGGAAAATTCGGAAGGAAAATCAACGCGAACCAGTGCCCGAGGTGGTCATGAGGCAGGGCCCCCCCCCCTTAGGGCGCGCCCCTACCCTCGTGAGCCCACCGTAAGGCGGTTGACGCTCTTCTTTTGCCGCAAGAAAGCTAATATTTGGAAAAAAATCATGGCGAAGGTTTCAGGCCAATCGGAGTTACGGATCTCCATATATATACGAAACAGTGAAACAGAGCGAGAACATAACGCAGAACCAGAGAGAAACAGAGAGATAGATCCGATCTCAGAGGGTCTCTTGCCCCTCCCATGCCATGGAGGCCAAGGACCAGAAGGGAAACCCTTCTCCCATCTAGGGAGGAGGTCAAGGAAGAAGAGGAAGAAGGGGGCCCCTCTCCCCCTCTCCTCCGGTGGCGCCGGAACGCCGCCATGGCCATCGTCATCATCACCGCGATCTTCACCAACACCTCCGCCATCTTCACCAACATCTCCATCACCTTCCCCCCTCTATCTACAACGGTCCACTGTCCCGCAACCCGCTGTACGCTCTACTTGAACATGGTGCTTTATGCTTCATATTATTATCCAATGATGTGTTGCCATCCTATGATGTCTGAGTAGATTTTCATTGTCCTATCGGTGGTTGATGAATTGCTATGATTGATTTAATTTGCTTGTGGTTATGTTGCTGTCCTTTGGTGCCCATCATATAAGCGCGTGCATGGATCACACCATAGGGTTAGTTGTATGTTGATAGGACTATGTATTGGAGGGCAAGAGTGACAGAAGCTTCAACCTAGCATAGAAATTGATGCATACGGGATTGAAGGGGGACCGCTATATCTTAATGCTATGGTTGGGTTTTACCTTAATGAACATTAGTAGTTGCGGATGCTTGCTAATAGTTCAAATCATAAGTGCATAGAATTCCAAGTAAGGGATGACATGCTAGCAGTGGCCTCTCCCACATAATACTTGCTATCGGTCTAGTAAAGTAGTCAATTGCTTAAGGGGCAATTTCGCAACTCCTACCACCACTTTTCCACAATCGCTATATTTACTTTATTGTTTCTTTATCTAAACAGCCCCTACTTTTTATTTACGTACTCTTTATTATCTTGCAAACCTATCCAACAACACCTACAAAGTACTTCTAGTTTCATAGTTGTTCTAGGTAAAGCGAATGTCAAGCGTGCGTAGAGTTGTATCGGTGGTCGATAGAACTTGAGGGAATATTTGTTCTACCTTTAGATCCTCATTGGGTTCGACACTCTTACTTATCGAAAGCTGTTGCGATCCCCTATACTTGTAGGTTATCAGTAGAGCAAGGCCTCTTTCGAAGAACTTATACCTGAGGGTCGCCGGGATGTCAGCGGCGGCAGGTCGGATCTGCTGACAATACGGCAGGGAGGAAGAAGGGTTGGAGGCCCTCACGAGCCGGCGCTGTGTCAGAGAGAACGGCACGGGCAGAGGATCGGCCCCTCCGGCATCTGTGGGTTTCCTCCCTCGGTGGCGATGACCGCGTGAACGTGCCTACGGTCGCCAGCACCGTCTGGAAACGCTGCACGGTGCCGGGCCGCAGGCCGGCGCCTTGGATGATTTGGAACAGCCGATGGCCACTCCCGTCCATCGCCTCCATAGGTGCTTGTGGCTTCTGGTCACTTGGTCTTGGATTGTAGTGAGCAGTGTTGCACAGAGACTTGGGAGGGAGGGAGAAGGCGTGTAGTAAAATCAAGCTTCTCCTCGTTGTACGAGTTGACGCGACACATCATAGCACTGGCCCCGCATGCTTGCCTCTAAACTTGGTTGAAAGACCCGCAGTGTACAATATATTTGCTGCAACCTCTAACATTTACCCACCACAAATTAAAATATATGTGGCCGTATGCATCGTTCTGATGCAGAGTCCGGGGAGTCCCCCCTTTTCGAAAAAAACAAATTAAAATATATATTCCTGTCTTGACCAGATGAGCGTGCAAACTACAATCACCAGGGTGTCAGGTAGGGCCAGAAGACTATTTTAATTTTTTTAAACTTCGAGACGGCCACATAGCATGGAGCCGACCCCAACGATTTTAAAGCTTACAGGCACGGTACATGCTATCCAAGACTACTCTACACATGAAACTGCTACACGAGCGTCCGGGCTCCGCTTGGCTCTATGCCTCTTCGGGAAGTCGAACAATGATGGAGTACTACTGCACTGGAGGAGTACTACAGTATGCTTCTGGCCATCTGACACCGATTGAACTGCTGCATGTCCACCGCTTGCGGGAGGGAGAGCGTGTATCGAAAGCTTCTCCTAGTCTTGCCAGCCACCACGCTCATGGGCGAGGGAGGGACGCTCCTGCCTTTGCGTGTATGGCAGGTGTGCGGCCAACCTGTCATACAGCCAAAGGCAGGTGCAGTTAAGTCTGCGAGGGAGAGGATAAAGAAACTTCTCATTGATGTACGAGTTGACGCGACACATCAAAGCACTGCACTCGATATATTTCAATAATTTGCGTTTACCGATGCATTAATTACAACGCATGCATGCATGTCGTGACTCTCCTTTTGATACTTGCATGTGTTGATTTAATGCACCTTGAAGTAGTATAAAATATGTGACAAGCATTCCCTCCGTTCCACAATACATGCCTTCCATTTGTCAAAATATAGATGTATCTAGACATGTTTTAGTATATAGGTACATCCATGATAGAGCCAATCGGATGGTTGAGAAGACTACAATTCGTAGCTACAGATGTGTGTGTGACTCCCAGATGCAGAGGCCGGGGGTCATCATCCTCCTTTTCGAGAAAAAACTGACACGTGTGTGAGAGGACGAGTGCGTGCGTGCACCACTTCTCTTCCTATATAACGTACTACTAAACTCAGAGTACAAGTTCTTGTGGGTGGCACGATGGTGCGTGCGAGAAGTGCCGAGAGATAGGTTTAATGCGTCTGAAAAAAGACTAGCCTAGAGCTCGCCACGCGGCTATTCCTGTCGAACGCCCCATTAACCGTAAGATATGTATACGACGGTGCCAGTTATTGCACGTACACAGTAGTACTCCCTCCTTTCCGGTTTATATGGCTTAATTCAAAAATCTCACCTACCAAGATGGTGAGTGGTGTAATATTTTTTGTAGTTTGCAAAAGCACCTAATTAATGCTTTTGTTTTTCTCAAAAAATTATGTTTATCAATGCATTAATTGCAATGCATGCATGCATAAAGTACATGCATTGGTCAATTTTCTCTTAATACTTGCATGCAATGATTTAATGCACCTTGGAATCTGAACATGTGTTGGGGAGCGTATTGGAGTACATACTCACAGCAGTATATTCAATTGCAAACCTGTTCACACCGATCAAAACCTAAACGGTTTCCCACTTAGGAGCGTATTAGTACTCGGTTATAAATACTAGTATGCCAAGATGACTGCACATTCCTCCTCAACTCCTCATCCACAAAAACAAGCAAGTCATTCAGCATCCTTCCCTTGCGTCTGCCATGGCCAGCGTGAGTTCTGGGTCGAGAGATTGCCACCAGGGAGGAGGCGAGCATGGAAGCGGAAGCATTAGAGATGTCCCGCCTCGCTGCGAGAGCAGCCGACATGTCCCGCCACGCGGAAGTAGCAGCACAGAGGTCCCGCTGCGTTGCTGAAGCAGCACGGAGGTCCCGCCACACCGTCGATGCAGCAGAGTGGTCCGGCCGCGCCGCGGAAGTAGCAGAGATGTCCCGCCGCGCCACGAATGCAGCAAAGATGTCCCGCCGCGCCGCGGAGGCCTGGGAAAATTTCTCGCGGGCAGGCGATGACTTGTACAGGCGCATGCATGCGATCGTCCATAGCCAGATGGATCAGATCTCCGGTTGGGCGAGGTTGCAGGATGACATGAAAGCCTCATTTGAACAGGCTACCGGTGTCATCCGGCAACTAAGGGAGGGAAATGAGAGGCTCCGGGCCGAGCGCGGCCTGCTGAGGGAGAAGATCGTCCGAAGTGCAGACCAGCAGGAGGAGACCAGTGCCTTATTGAAGAGGACCGGCGTCATCGTCAAGAAACTTATGGACGAGAATGACATGCTCCGCAATGAGCGCCAAAGGCTGGTGGAGGAATCCGTGGATGTTCTAAAGCAGCCCCTTGAGGACACGAAAGAGCTCATCACCGCTCGCCGTGGAGACTAGTTCCCGCGGCCTGCAGCAACGCATCAAGAAAGTAGAGATCAGCGAGCCAGATCCTTGTCTTCCTTCTTCTTTTGCCCTTGTGTATTTCGGGCGTAGCCGCATGTGGCTTTTTAAATTATCTTTCTAATTATGTAATACAACTAATCGTCCTTATCTTTCTATGGAAGATCAATGTTGCGAGGCTGGAATGAAGAAAACTCTTGCTGTGGCAACCCTGGTGTTGCTGTTCTTCTAGTTGCTGCTGGGCTTCCTTCAGTTTCCTGGTTTCTTTTGATGTAATAATCGGTTTAGGATGCGGATTGTGTCATCGGTTGTGAAATGTTGGGTTCTAGCGCGGATGTTTGGCTTTTGTTGGCCTCTTGGGATGTTGCAATTTCAATCTGGTAGCTTTTAGTCCTTCATGTTAGGCTGGAGTTGTGCTGAACTTCTTGTGAATTGTGGTGGTTTTCAGTAATGAAAATCGGAAGGGGCAAGCCCTTCTTTGATCAAAAAAAATTAATCGTCCTTATATATTCATCAGTCTTGCTATAAGTCGCAGTAGATGCTACATAGGTCCGTCGGATCTTACATCAAGATCCGTGCTTTTAGATTTTCTTTTTTCTCTCTTAAATCTCAATCGAGTGAGACATAGCCACGCCATTAAACAAAGGCTCGGGCGCCATTAATGGAGACCTTGGGAGAGAGGTGGATGGCAGATGGAGGTCAAAGGGCTCTCCTCCCGATAAGCACGCGCAGGGGTCTGATCGCACGCCTCTCGTACTCAAATAGCTACCCTGCACGGCGCCTCCTAGCTAATAAAAAATGGGGACGCGTGGCGGCACGTAAATGGTACTAGTAAGTAGAACGCCCACGGTTTCAATAATACTTGTGTTTCCGATTGTAACGTGACAGCACTTGTTCCAAAATGACTTTGTTGATTGTTAATGTGTGCGCCTTCGCAAATCGGACTGCAAATTTACCACAGCATGGTGGTGCCATGTCATGGCACCAAGCCAAGTTTCATTATTTTCATGCGTGTTTTGGATTTACAGGAATTAAAAAACTAAGTTTCTCAATGTTTCCAACCCAGCCACGACGCACAGAATTTTGAATTTCATTCCCATTTCTTGCATGGAACCTAGAAATTTACCCGAGGACACACATGTGATTTTTCAACCAACTTTGGTGCACTGGAACATGTACTTGTACTTCAAATTTGAATTATGCACACAAAGGTGACACATTCCCTCCCAGAACCATGAGCCTACTTGAGAGAAGCTCCGATTTGCAAGAAGCTTATACCAAAATTTGTTCCTATTCGGCCAATTTTTTTTACCACGGAATGGTACTGCCATGACATGACACCATGCCAAGTTTCATGATTTTAAAACCAAGTTTCTCAATGTTCTCGACCGAGCCACGATGCCCAGATGTTTGAATTTTATTCTCATTTTTTGCATGGGACCTACTCCCTCCTTCCATCTATATAGGTCCTAATGTGTTTTTCAAGACAGCCTTTGACTATTGACAATATTAATAGCACATGAGATGTATACAATGAAAATTATATTATTGGAAGCTCCTTTGACATAAAAATTTGAAGGTATGCTTTGTGTAAGTTGCATGTCATATATTATTGCTCTAACATTTGGTCAAAGTTAGCCTCGAAAAACGCATTAGGACCTATATAGATGGAAGGAGGGAGTAGAAATTCACCCGAGGACACAAATGTGATTTTTCAACCAACTTTGGTGCACGGGAGCATGTGCTTGTAGTTCAAATTTGAATTGTGCACATTAAATGACCAAAAACTTAATTAATGTGTAAATAAGGCCAAACGAAGCCGGAATAATTCCAAAATTTAATAGGGCACTCATGTAGTTCTATGTTGCCTTTGTAAATAAACTCAAGGGGGACAACGTATATCGTTTCGCACACAAAGGTGGCACGTTCCCTCTTAAAACCACGAGCCTTCTTGAGAGAAGCTTCGGTTTGTAAGAAGCTTATACCAAAATCTGTTCCTATTCGGCCAATTTTTTTACCACAACATGGTAGTACCATGACATGACATCCATGCCAAGTTTCATGATTTTCATACGTGTTTTGGATTTACAAGAATTTTAAAACCAAGTTTCTCAATGTTCTTGGCCGAGCCACAATGCCCAGATGTTTTAATTTTATTCTCACTTCTTGCATGGGACCTAGAAATTCACCCGAGGACACAAATGATTTCTCAACCAACTTTGGTGCACGAGAGCATGTGCTTGTAGTTCAAATTTGACTTATGCACATTAAATGACCAGAAACTCAATTAATGTATAAAAACGGCAAACGAACCCGGAATAATTCCAAAATTTAATAGGGCACTAATGTAGTTCTATGTTGCCTTTGTTAAGAAACTCAAGGAGGGCAGCGTATATCACTTCACACTCAAATGTGGCACGTTCCCTCTTAGAACCACGAGCTTCCAAATCAGCCCAATTTTTTACCACAACATGTTAGTGCCATGACATGACACCATGCCAAGTTTCATGATTTCCAAACGAGTTTTGGATTTACATGAATTTAAAATCGAAGTTTCTCGATGTTCTCGGCCGAGTCATGACGCTCAGATGTTTGAATTTCATTCTCATTTCTTTCATGGGACCTAGAAATTCAACCAAGGACACACATGTGATTTTTCAACCCACTTTGGTGCACCGGAGCATGTGCATGCAATTCATATTTAGATTATGCACACTAAAAGTCTAGAAACTCAATTAATGTATAAAAAGGCCAAATGAACCCGAAATAATTCCAAAATTTAACAGGGAACTCATATAGTTCTATGTTGCCTCTGTAAATAAAATCAGGGGGGAGGCAGCGTATATCGTTTTGCACACAAATGTGACACGTTCCCTCTCGGAACCACGAGGCTTGTTGAGAGAATCTCCGGTTTTGCAAGAGGCTTATACCAAAACTTGTCCCAATTCAGCCAAAATTATACGTAAGAAAACAGGGTTTAGATTATCCCAAACATTTCGCTACCTAGACCAATAATGTACTATGATTTGAATTCAACATAAAATGGATACAAATATTTGAATTGGAGAGCGTATGGTACATGTAGTTCATAGTGAAATATGATTACTGCTATATGTATGTTTTTTGTTATCAAGATAATATTTAAATTATTGTATAACTTCACAACAATCGTATTCAAATAAGGAAAATCGGTTCAAATTTAGTCCATATGGTAGACGACAATATATATGTTCACATGGTGGAGTAAAATGTTCATATATGATGGAAGATCAAAATGTACGACTACATCAATTATAAACCGCAAGGTCACCTAACGATATATTCGAATTCAACATAACATGAATTCAAAAATTGAAATTCGAGATCATGGCATCTGTAATCATATAAAAAGGGATATTACTCTTTCTTTGGTGGCAATTGATTTGTTTTTTGTTGTTGTTAAGGGAAGTGCGAATGGATTTGATACTGTGCAGGGTAATCTTGTTCTCCCGATTTTTTTAAAAAAATTTCTTATAGTTTTATCAATGGCATCTATAGCAATATAGTAAAAGGGTACATGACTCTCTTGTGTCTTGTATGAATTGTTTTTTTACACGTTAAGTTTCTTCTGCCGAACACGGAATCCGCACCTTGTTATCCCGAAATTTTCAAGATCGAGTATCTTTTGTCTCACCTGCTTTGAAACTCCCGCTTCTTCAACCCGCGCCGCGCCATGTTATCTTGAAATTTGGACGCACGCGAGAACTCCCTCCTCATCCAAAATCGCTCCCGCAGCCCAGACACGCGAAATCCCCCTTCTACCCCTCAGCCGGAAATGAAGCTCCACGTCACGGTGTCAAAACCGATGGGGGTACGCTGGTAACTTACCCTACATTTCGGACAAGCACGTCCCTAAGCTTGGCTCCCCTCCCCCTTCGCCCCCCCATTCATACACCGAGGCCGCCAAAACCCGCGAAACCCCACGCTCCTCTGTCGGCCTCCCGACCGCCGCCCAGCCGGAGACTCTTACCCGACTATGTCGTCCACCGCAACAGCTCGCCGTTCCTCATCCACCGCACCGGATGAGGGTCCGTTGCCGATCTCGTCGTCCCGCCGGATCAGCCGCCCCGTCCTCCACCTCCAAGGAGCTGGCCCGACGTTCGCCTCGTCTATCGCGCCACGTCAATCCCCACAGCGCCGTCTTGACCTGCCCCACCGGAACCACAACACCCTCACCAATTCCTCCGATGAAGCCGAGGCCAACTCGGCGCCACCAAGGAGGTTCTGCACTCACCGCTGCATTTTATTTTTTATTCGATCTCACGGGGCTGCCGGTGCTCGATACCGAGCAGACATGGCGTTTCCCTATCGACGGCACTGTCGCTGGCCACATCATCCATGGCGTCTCTCCCCCATGTCGTTGCTTCCTCGGCGGCGACTTCCACAACGACACTAGTTGCAGCTGCTCCGACGCTCGCTCGCGCTGCGGCTCTGTTCTTGCTGTCGATCGCGATGCTGCACTGCTCCTGCTTTCGTTCGTGCTGCTGCTCTGCTCTTGCTCTCGCTTGCGCTGCTGCTGCACGACCTCCGGCAGCTACATGAGTTGCTGATTTAGCACTCGCTCGCGGTGCTACTGCATGACTTGCTCTCTGCTAGTGCGTTTCCTGCCCGAGCGTCTGCTGATTTAGATCACTGCTTCTCTGCTACTAGTGCTCGAATGCCCTAAACATCTATTGCAATGCTCTGTTACTAGTTCAACAAGTTTCGAAACAGTAAAATTCAGTTTTGACTGCGAAGTTCATTTTCTTCAGTTAAGTTCAGAGTGAACAGTACTTACAGCATCTGTCGGAGCGGCCGTGGCGCGACTGATGCGTTTTACATCTAGCACTTTTTGGTGATGTATTTTACATCATCTACTGCAGATGATATTAGGGTCCCACTTCAGATTAATGTTGTCTGCCTTGTTATGCTTCAGCCTCGTCGCCGTACACCTTAGCGGAGCTGCTCCAACGACGGAACCGTCCATCACAGCAGAGCAGTACCCTCGGCACCGTTTCCAGAGGCCTCGGATCTTCTTCCCCGCCTCCGATAGTCACACCAGCATCATCACCATCCTCCACTATACCACAGCACTACATCCCCGACAGCCAGGTTGGTCGGCAATACAGCTTCCGCTAACAGACAGTCGGTCGGGAAATAGTATTGCCGACCGATACCTTTGTTAGGAAAAGTCCAGACGGGAAAGCCCTTTTCCGACCGACATATCTTTCCCGGCCGACTGTTGGGTGGCTATGGTGCATCTTTCCCGACCAACAGTCTATTGGGCCTGCCATGGGCCTTTCCCGACCAACATTCTGTTGGGGTAGCCATGGGCCTTTCCTGACCAACGGTTTGTTGGGGCAGTCGTGTACCTTTCCCGACCAACATTCTATTGGGGCTTGCATTAGCCTTTCCCGACTGACTGTAAGACGGGGTTTGTTTTGCCGACCAACAATCAGATAGTGTTTCCTTTTATTGACGACCAACATTGTTTAGCCAACCACAACTTTAATTAACATATGTTACAGATTGTCACATACATATAATTCATGTTTCTAAGGATAGTCAACAAGACACCATACATCAGGTGCACCAAACATTTTTATTCCATTTAACAGTCACATACATACACTCAAGTCTGTTCTAGGCATAACCACCATGACACCATGTCACGTACATACACTTCAGTCTGTTCTAGACATAACCGCAAGACACCATACATCAGGTTCACAGAAGGACAGCTAAAAGATGCAACTATGATACATCAGTTGTACAAAATGAGAGTTAAAACATCCAGTTGATGTGGATCACTGGCTTCATGGTTCATCATGAGTCCATCCTTGTGTTTGCTTCCTACAAAAGTCAAACAAATATCAAATATTACAATGCTTAATTAATCTATGAAATTGAATGCAGGCAGAATTCACATGTGCACTATGCACACACAACATCACAAAATGAAGAATACATTTTTACCTAATCTGTAAAAAATAGCATATCGGTACATGAAGACTGCCAATCGACTTCCAGCTGTAACCATGGATGTGCTATAGAAACCCTCAATCAACTTTTCGTATATCGATTTGGAAGGAAATGCATCATTTACTTTGTACAATTGCTGAGCATATAGTGTTCCTGGGGATATACTTAAGTTACTGTACTAGCAGCGAATATTCCAACACTTGTTTCCAAAAAAATAAACATACAACTTTGAAGATAGTGGATACAATGAGCTAAAAGCTAAATATATGTAACCGTGACTCTTTCAGTAGATGTATAGATTGATGGTAGTTCACACTGGATAAATGGAGTTGAAAGCTAATTATAGATGTGACTCTTTCTGAATGTCTGAAAGTATTATCTTAGCTCACCTAACATTGTTTTGGGCAGGAAGGGGGAACACTTAAAATGTAGATGTGTCCAAAAGGTTCCAGCATTTTCACCCAGAATGGAAATAGGATTAAGGACAAATGAAATCCACAAAAATAAGAGTAATATGAAGGAAAGAAGCTACAACACCAAAGTAGATTCACCTGGTATCCTTGCCAAGGTAGGCGAACGCAGACTACTATTTAGCTTTGACTTGAATACACCATGATAATTGAAATCCTTAGTATTGAATGATATGCACTGTTGAATTTGGCTCAAAAGGTTAAATATTCTAGATTGTATAATCAAAGCCATGAACAAAATCCATCAAAATCAGGCATTTACAGCAAGTAGGCTGGGACCAATATACTATGCAGAAAATAGTTCTTATTAAGATGAAATTACATCAATCATATATGCGATCACTTCAGCCTATACTACAATAGTTGTCGAAATAGAGAACAATGCAGATGAATAATTAGAATGCGCAATGCTGCATATAGTTCACCCTAACAAATGGTTCAGTTCCTTCTAATTAATGTATGATTTAACTCGGAATGGATAATTAGTATGGAATATTAGATAGTGAAAAAGTTCTAGGTGATGCAAATTCATTTGTACGTGGGGACTTATCTTAAAGGCTCGTACGGTGCCTCTAATCAGTAGTTATAAGATAATTGTAGGTGAGAAATTGAAGGTCACCTCTCCTACTTCCATTTCTTCCTAAGTGAGTATGCACACAAGCATAATCAACACTTCCCCTGTTCACGAGAGCAAAAACGAAATCAAGAGAGTATGTCAACTTATCAACACATTAAGTCATGGATGAATCATCACCCTTTTACACAAGAGAATTCTATAAACACAGCTGACAATCTACTAGAGTATCAACACAGGGCTATGGTGAGAAAGTAAACTTGAATGCTAAGTTCAACTACGACTATACAAATACAAAGCTTATTGCATGCTATGCTCTGCTTCACTGAATTAGTTGAGATATGGGCATACAGAAGCTATTATCTGCTGGATAATACAACTACGACTATACAAAATTTATCCAGCTTCTGGTTCTTTTATCATACGCAACATACCAATTTGTTTTTATTGATTAATTAGTGTCTAAGTGTATATTCCCAAAAAACAGCAGAAAGGTGATTCACAAATACTGTATTTTCATGCAAAATAACAAGAATAACAGCTGCCAACTTAAGAGATCCAACAACACCCTAGGATGCCCACTTTCGATGCCATGTATGTTATGACAAAAAAACATCATATTTGCTAAACTTGTACACACACCATATTTATGTCATTCAGATAAGCTAAAATGATGTGGATTAATCTACACTCCATTCATAACACAAGAGAGAAATTGACAGTTTGAAAGTAAGGATGTTTAACTACCAAAGTTCCTCCAAATTGTATCCTATCCCTGTTTGTATAGTTCAAATGACTAATAGATGCATAAAACTACCTGATAATGAGCTAGCAGGTGAAATCTACATAGCCGGGATTCCCAGGACACCATGTGCTACAAGTTTTCAAAAATCCATTTCTGTAGGAACAAAGCACACTGATATTGGCAACGCTCTTGGCAGGCCCTTCAGGTAAATGGGCAAATGCTAACACACCATGTGTCGATTGAACCTGCAAACTTCAAAGTGTCTATGCTGTCAAGTAAAAGTAAGAAACGCATCTATAATATTCGGTTGGTTAGGTACAGACTTAAAACTTCAGAAAATCTCCAGAAAATCTCCCAAAGAAAATAATCATGGATTCATGTACAACAATCATGTATTCATTACACTTACTATCAAAGCATTAATCATGTATAATTCTGAAACTAAATACTTACACTGGAACCACAAAAATCTACTAAAGTTTCAGTGGCCTTCTGTTTTAGTTAGTAGTTGAGTAATTGCCCAAACATCCACCAAACCTATTCAAGTTTGTTTCACCCTGCAAAAAAACATTATCCAATTAAGTCTGCTAGCAATCACACAATATAAATAGACAATAATAGTAATCGATGGCTAGGGTTTGAACTTTACTGCTTCAAGAACTTAATTATTTCCATGAATCAAAGCAGCACTATTTTTTTAAGAAATCAATATGTAGAGAGATGGGGGCACTAGCCACTGGGACTATGGAAGGTTCATCGCTTGGAGTTAAAATCTGCACACACACACACACACACGTGCGCGCACACACACAGAGCTTACGGATGTGGTTGCTGCCATGGATGTCTAAGAGAGATGGGGGCACCAACCAGGTAGCCATCACACTCCTAGTCGCCAGAAGATAAGGGAGCAAAAGCCGCCTGCCTCGTTCCGAACCACCATGACCGAAGGGACCTTGTCCCGCTCAGATCTGCTACCATGGGAGGGGGAAGATGGAGTTGGGTATGGGTTGGGGCGGTGGCGCCATGGGACCGAGGGGAGAGATGGCCTCAATGATCGCCTGGGCATGAACAAGAAGTGCCGCCGGCGGCAGCTGGGTGAGAGCATCGGTGCCACAGGACCACCTCCACATGGGAAAACAGCAGCGATGTGGGGATGGTGATGGAGTGATGGGAGGAAGAGATGGAAAGAGTGCGGGAAGCGTCGCCGAATGCGAGCGTCAACGTCGTCGTCGCCATCGCCGCTGCTTAGATCGGGAGGGGAAAGAGATAAGGGGGAGAGGTAGCGTGTGGGCGAATGGTGTATGAGGAGTTTTTTTAGGAAATGAGGAGGTGGGCTGTGGGGGCGCGCGGCATGAAAATTTCGGTGTGGGCTTCGCACTAAGTCGTGTGCACGGCCCAGTTGGCGACCCACGGTCGGTCGACAATGTTTGCCGACCGACTGTGTGACAGTACTGCAATTATCACCCACCAACAGATTGATACTATACATTTTAGCATTCCCGACTGACGGTTGGTCGCTCTATGTGAGTAATACCGACCAATAGTCTGATAGAAGTTTTCCAACAAACAGTTGGTCAGCGAAACTGACTTTTTCCAACAGACGTCCGTAGGGAATGCACTGTCATGGTGTAGTGTCCATGTCCAACCCAATGATGCTGAGGTCCACAAGGCTATGCCAAAGAGGTTTTACACTCGTCGCGTCACTTTGTTTCTCCATTCTTCTGTTCTTCCAATTCACATGAGCCAAACACCCAGGTTGACTGAAATCCTATGTTTCCAAATGCTCTGTTTTGCACGTGCATTCCTATCCTATTCCTGTGTTTTCTTGTCCCTGCATTTATAGAATCCTCCAATTCTAAGGAGCCCTTACAGATTTACTTCATTTTCAGATAGACGTCAAAGAAAACTCGGTGTGTTATGTCCTGCTCCTGTCGTGCCGTCATCCACCCCACCTGAGGTGCACCATCGACAGAAGCATTCACTGCAGCAGAGATCCCCCCTGCAGACTTCCTTTTGCCACCCCGGATCATCTTCCTCGTTGCCGGCAGCCACGCCAACTGCATTACCATCATCGACTGAGCAGATGAACCTGAGGACTACACAGTTCCGAAAGAGAGGTTGCAGTCTTTCGTGTTTGCTTTCATTATACATCGATTATTATTACCTGCTACTTTATCGTTCAATCTTGAGTTTTGAACTGCCCATGGATCTCATATCGAGCCAGCAACGAATAGTATCTGTCTACTATATGGTTCATCTGGGGTCTTCTATGTGGTTCATGTTGGGTGGGCAACAAACAATAGATGATCCATTGTCTATCTTTTTAAACTGAAGCTATAATCTACCTGCTATCATTAGTTTTGGATCCATCCACTCGTTTGCTACCGTCAGTCTTGATTTTTGCATGCACCCCTTAGGCCTTACAAAATCTAACTATTTTTTTATTATGCATGTCAGATATTGTACACAATCGTACTGAACATGTAGAGAAAAAGAGAAAACCGTTGTGTGCGAATATAATGTCATGCAGACGCCGCT